>NC_142485.1:40065000-40368515 GCF_049115385.1 Moschus berezovskii | reverse complement strand
CAATCATCCATTTGAACTTCAAAACCACACAGGTCGTTTATTTTTTATAAGAACCACAATCTCACAATTTTGAAAACATTAATTTCCATCTTGGGTAAAAATAGCTTTAGTAAAAGCAAGAAATCTGTCTTCATATACACACAACATACTCAATATACACAGTATATGCACACACTCATACATTAATGTACAATTTCTATTTATCAGAATTGGAATAAAGGGTAAGATATAGTGAAACTAATTTTCTGTCCAGTTAAGGTTAACTAGAAAATAAATTTTGTTTCAAATTCTCTGGTTGAAAGCATTTATTAATTGAACTAATAAATAGTTAATTTTCTTTTTACTATATTTACCATTTGCTTTCTTTCAAGCTCCCCAAACCACATGCAGAATCTATGAGTTGCCTAAGGGACCTTAGCATAAGTTTTCATTTTCTTAGACTTACCTTTACATTTTTTATCCCCAAAGAGATAGCTCTGCACAATTTTCAACCCCACTCAGAAGCAGCCAAAATAAATTGGCTATTAAACACTGACATATATTTTTAGAAATCAAAAGCCTATTTGTTTTTATGTGAAAAACCTCTGGGCTTAGTTTTAAAACTAAAGTTAACCAAGCCTCACGTGTTTTGACAGTCTGTATTCCGGTCTATAATGAAATAACAAAGAACCTGACTCTTGAAAAGAGAAGACTGGTATGAATGTTATCATTATTGGAAGTTAGAAATAGTTTAGAGTTGAATGCATTTAAAATCAAAACAAGTTTTAACCTAGTCCCAAATGTTAAGTGCATAGAGCCCTTTATAGGGCTTCCCAGTAGTAAAGAACCCACCTACCAATGATGGAGATGTAAGAGATGCAGGTTTGATCCCTGGGTTAGGAAGATCCCCTGGAGGAGGGCATGGCATCCCACTCCAGTATTCTTGCCTGGAGAATCCCATGGATCGAAGAGCCTGGCAGGCTACAGTCCACAGGGTCACAGAGTCAGAGAAAACTGAAGCGACTTAACATTCAACTAAAGCAACTCTGCACACAGAGTCCTTTACAAGCAGGTCTTAAGAAAGCCTGCCTTCTCACTATCTCATCAAACCTGCTCTAGAATACTCTTTGTGAGAGGCCAGACCACATAGCTTTATAGAGGGAGCAATAGAAGAGAGTCCAGGCTTCTATTGCTGGCCCTAAACCTGACTCAGGGTGTCCCACAGAGACTTGAGTTCTCCTGGAAGTGTCTCTCCCAGGAACAGCTGTTACCCGCAAGAGGCCCTCTGTTCTCGGTTCCTTGAGACAGCAGCACTATCTTTAGAAGTTGAGAGGGTCCTTTTGGGGCTAGTTCATCCAGAGGAAGCATTTGGGAAGTTATTCAAACAGTTCAAATGACCTGTTTCATTACTACTTCTTATTGTAATTAGACTCACAGAAGACAATTTCAAAAAATAGAGAGCTGTTGATTTGAATGAGGGATTAAAAATATACTTATGCAGTACAATAACACGAATCAGCCATAATTATTATACATATATCCCTTCCCTCCCGGGGGACTTCCCTGGTGTCTCAGACAGTAAAGAATCTGCCTGCAATGCAGGAGACCCAGATTTAATCCCTGGGTCGGGAAGATCTCCTGGAGTAGGGCACAGCTACTCAGTCCAGTATTCTAGCCTGGAGAATCACCATGGACAGAGAAGCCTGGTAAGCTATACTCCACAGGGTCACACAGAGTCAGCCACCACTGAGCGACCAACACTTTCATCTTCTTTCCTCTTGAGCCTGGCCCCATCCCACCTTCTAGGTCAGCACAGAGTGCCATGCTGGGCTCCCTGTGTTATATAGCAACTTCTCACCAGCTATCCATTTTACGCCAACACAGCGTTGCAAAGCAAGCTTCCTCCAGTTAAAAAAAAGAAAAAGAAAAGAAAAATGTACTTTTGACAAAATGGTCTAAATATAGACAAAAATGTGAGAAAAGTGGAAAGGTGACTGTCTTATTTTACAGACCCAGCACTTAAAGCTTATAACAGCATACTCTCTAAATCAAGGAAATTAAACTAATAACATAAAGCAGGGAAATCATTTTAGAAGAAAGGTAATATTTAGTAAGGAAGTGTACAATTCGTTTTACATATTTTACATGTTTTTCATGAGAAAACTTCCTTTGAAACATAATAGAAATCATTTTTCCCCCCAACTTAAAAGCTAGGAAAACTGAGAGGAAAACAACACACACACATTAAATCACAAAACTGGAAAATGATGAAGCATGCTCTTCAACCAAATCTTTATGATATCAGAAAAAGTTCTTCTCACTATATCATAGGCATCATTCTATAGACAAAGGAATCATTAAAACTTAGGATTTTGAAAGATTTAAAACTTCTTTGCAGCTTTAATGATATCCTTAATAATACAAAAACTGTGGAAACAGTGAATTATCAAGAAAACAAGAAATGATGTGTTTATTGAAATTTGCAGCACTCACCCTTGACTAGAGATGTCAGTTCTTTCACCCCTACTGTGCCAAGCCTAGATTACTACACTTGATTTTCAAATATCTCAATTACTGCTAATAAATGTCTACATGGCAGCACTGACTCAGTCCAAGTCTTCAGAAATAAGACGATCGTGAGACTCATAGAGAAAAAGAGTGAGAGGCTGAATTCTGAAATTCCTGTTTTCTAACAAGAGCTAGACAGTCCACGGGGTCACAAAGAGTCAGACCTGACTGAGCATGTCTGATCCACCACCATCAGCAAGAGATGTAGATGCCTGGTGGCCGGCAGAGTAGGTCTGTTCCGATGGAGAGATAAGAAGAGAAGGGCTGAGGGGGCACATAAACAACTACTTTACATTTATACTGTTATCTTATCACCTTTCCTGTGACTGTAACCAAAATTTCATCACAGAAAGAAGTTCCACTCAGGCAGCGTAACCTATGACCTATGAAGGAATGAGACAATGCCTGAAAAGAATTGCAAATTAAAAACTTTAGGGCAGTAAGGCTGGGTTTAGACAAAAATCAGTGTAAATGATCTATCCAAGAGTTTCCGTTTCAGATGAGAAAAGATTGTCCAAATCAAGCATTTTTCAGACATTTTGGAGAAAATAGTGACTGAATAATAAAACCAAACCACATGCTACTGTTATGGGGCATAGGTCCTAGAACCTAGGCCATTGCCTGGTTTTGTGAATTTGGTTAAGCTACTGTCAGGTGCCAATTTCTTCTTTGATAAGTGAGATTAATTTAGATGACTGGGAAAGCCTCTGGTAACACTGGGCTTTCTTCGTTTTTTTTTTTTATTTTTTTTTAATTGATTTATTTTAATTGGAAGCTAATTACTTTACATTATTGTATTGGTTTTGCCATACATTGACATGAATCTGCCCCGGGTGTACATGTGTTCCCCATCTTGAAGCCCCCTCCCACCTCCCTCCCCATCCCATCCCTCTGGTTCATCCCAATACAACAGCCCCGAGCATCCTGTATCATGCATTGAACCTGGACTGGCGATTCATTTCACATATGATAATATACATGTTTCAATGCCATTTTCCCAAATCATCCTACCCTCGCCCGCTCCCAGAGAGTCCAAAAGACTGTTCTATACATCTGTGTCTCTTTCGCTGTCTCATATACAGGGTTATCGTTACCATCTTTCTAAATTCCATATATATGCGTTAGTACACTGTATTGGTGTTTTTCTTTCTGGCTTACTTCACTCTGTATAATAGGCCCCAGTTTCACCCACCTCATTAGAACTGATTCAAATGTATTCTTTTTAATGGCTGAGGAATACTCCATTGTGTATATATACCAAAGTTTTCTTATCCATTCTTCTGCAGGTGGACATCTAGGTTGCTTCCATGTCTTGGCTATTATAAACAGTGCTGCGATGAACATTGGAGTACATGTGTTCTTTCAATTCTGGTTTCCTCGGTGTGTATGACCAGGAGTGTGACTGCTGGGTCACATGGCAGCTCTATTTCCAGGTTTTGAAAGAATCTCCACACTGTTCTCCATAATGGTTGTACTAGTTTGCATTCCCACCAACAGTGTAAGAGGGTTCCCTTTTCTCCACACCCTCTCCAGCATTTATTGCTTGTAGACATTTGGATAGCAGCCATTCTGACTGGTGTGAAATGGTACCTCATTATGGTTTTGATTTGCATTTCTCTGATTATGAGTGATGTTGAGCATCTTTTCATGTGTTTGTTAGCCATCTGTATGTCTTCTTTGGAGAAATGTGTGTTTAGTTCTTTGGCCCATTTTTTGATTGGGTCGTTTATTTTTCTGGAATTGAGCTGCAGGAGTTGTTTGTATATTTTGGAGATCAATCCTTTGTCAGTTGATTCATTTGCTATTATTTTCTCCAATTCTGAAAGCTGTCTTTTCACCTTGCTTATAGTTTCCTTTGCTGTGCAGAAGCTTTTAATTTTAATTAGATCCCATTTGTTTATTTTTGCTTTTATTTCCAGTATTCTGGGAGGAGGGTCATGGAGGATCCTGCTGTGATTTATGTCAGACAGTGTTTTGCTTATGTTCTCCTCTAGGAGTTTTATAGTTTCTGGTCTTACATTTAGATCTTTAATCCATTTTGAGTTTATTTTTGTGTATGGTGTTAGGAAGTGTTCTAGTTTCATTCTTTTACAAGTGGTTGACCAGTTTTCCCAGCACCACTTGTTAAAGATATTGTCTTTTCTCCATTGAATATTCTTACCTCCTTTTTCAAAGATAAGGTGTCCATAGGTGCATGGGTTTATCACTGGGCTTTCTACTTTGTTCCATTGATCTATATTTCTGTCTTTATGCCAGTACCATACTGTCTTGATGACTGTGGCTTTGTAGTAGAGCCTGAAGTCCAGCAGGTTGATTCCCCCAGTTCCATTCTTCTTTCTCAAGATTGCTTTGGCTATTCGAGGCTTTTTGTATTTCCATATAAATTGTGAAATTATTTGTTCTAGTTCTGTGAAAAATACCATTGGCAGCTTGATAAGGGATTGCGTTGAACCTATAAATTACTTTGGGTAATATATTCATTTTCACAATATTTATTCTTCCAATCCATGAACACAGTATATTTCTCCATCTGTTAGTGTCCTCTGATTTCCTTCACCAGTGTTTTATAGTTTTCTATATATAGGTCTTTTGTTTCTTTCAATTCAGTTCAGTTCAGTCGCTCAGTCGTGTCCGACTCTTTGCGACCCCATGAATCACAGCACGCCAGGCCTCCCTGTCCATCACCAACCCCCGGAGTTCTCTCAAACTCATGTCCATCGAGCCAGTGATCCCATCCAGCCATCTCATTCTCTGTCGTCCCCTTCTCCTCCTGCCCCCAATCCCTCCCAGAATCAGAGTATTTTCCAGTGAGTCAACTCTTCACATGAGGTGGCCAACGTATTGGAGTTTCAGCTTTACCATCAGTCCCTCCAATTAGGTAGATATATTCCTAAGTATTTTATTCTTTTCATTGCAACGATGAATGGAATTCCTTAATTTCTCTTTCTATTTTCTCAGTATTAGTGTATAGGAATGCAAGGGATTTCTGTAGGTTGATTTTATATCCTGCAACTTTACTATATTCATTGATTAGCTCTAGTAAGTTTCTGGTAGAGTCTTTAGGGTTTTCTGTGTAGAGGATCATGTCATCAGCAAACAGTGAGTTTTACTTTTCCAATCTGGATTCTTTTTATGTCTTTTTCTGCTCTGATTGCTGTGGCCAAAACTTCCAAAACTATGTTGAATAGTAGTGGTGAGAGTGGACACCCTTGTCTTGTTCCTGACTATAGGGGAAACGCTTTCAATTTTTCACCATTAAGGATAATGCTTGCTGTGGGTTTGTCGTATATAGCTTTTATTATGTTGAGAAATGTTCCTTTTATTCCTGCCTTCTGGAGGGTTTTTATCATAAATGGATGTTGAATTTTGTCAGAGGCTTTCTCTGCATCTATTGAGATAATCATACGGTTTTTATTTTTCATTCTGTTAATGTGGTGTATTACATTGATTGATGTGTGGATATTGAAGAATCCTTGCATTCCTGGGATAAGGCCCACTTGGTCATGATGTATGATTTTTTTAATGTGTTATTGGATTCTGATTGCTAGAATTTTGTTAAGGATTTTTGTATCTATGATCATCAGTGACATTGGCCTGTAGTTCTCTTTTTTTGTGATATCTTTGTCTGGTTTTGGTATTAGGGTGATGGTGGCCTCATAGAATGAGTTTGGAAGTTTACCTTTCCCTGCAATTTTCTGGAAGAGTTTGAGTAGGATAGGTGTTAGCTCTTCTCTAAATTTTTGGTAGAAGTCAGCTGTAAAGCCGTCTGGTCCTGGGCTTTTGTTTGCTGGAAGTTTTTTGATTACACTTTCAATTTCCATGCTTGTGATGGGTCTGTTCAGATTTTCTATTTCTTCCTGGTTCAGTTTTGGAAAGTTTTACTTTTCTAAGAATTTGTCCATTTCTTCCAAGTTGTCCATTTTATTTGTATATAATTGCTGATAGTAGTCTCTTATGATCCTTTATAGTTCTGTGTTGTCTGTTGTGATCTCTCCATTTTAATTTCTAATTTTATTGATTTGGCTTTTCTCGCTTTGTTTCTTGATGAGTCTGGATAGTGGTTTATCAATTTTATTTACCCTCTCGAAGAACCAGCTTTTGGCTTTGTTGATTTTTGCTATGGTCTCTTTTGTTTCTTTTGCATTTATTTCTGCCCTAATTTTTAAGATTTCTTTCCTTCTACTAACCCTGGGGTTCTTCATTTCTTCCTTTTCTAGTTGCTTTAGGTGTAGAGTTAGGTTATTTAGTTGACTTTTTTCTTGTTTCTTGAGGTATGCCTGTATTGCTATGAACCTTCCCCTTAGCACTGCTTTTACAGTGTCCCAGAGGTTTGGGGTTGTTGTGTTTTCATTTTCATTCATTTCTATGCATTTTTGTATTTCTTCTATGATTTGTTGGTTATTCAGCAGCTTGTTGTTCAGCCTCCATATGTTGGAATTTTTAAGAGTTTTTCTCCTGTAATTGAGATTTAGTCTTACTGCATTGTAGTCAGAAAAGATGTTTGGAATGATTTCAAATTTTTTGAATTTACCAAGGCTAGTTTTATGGCCCAGGATGTGATCTATCCTGGAGAAGGTTCCATGTGAGTTTGAGAAGAAGGTGAAATTCATTGTTTTTGGGTGAAATGTCCTATAGATATCAATTAGGTCTAACTGGTCTATTGTCTCATTTAACGTTTGTGTTTCCTTGTGAATTTTCTGTTTAGTTGATCTATCCATAGTTGTGAGTGGGGTATTAAAGTCTCCCACGATTATTGTGTTGTTGTTAATTTCCCATTTGTTAGCATTTGTCTTACATATTGTGGTGCTCTTATGTTGGGTGCATATATATTTATAGTTGTTATATCTTCTTCTTGGATTGATCCTTTGATCATTATGTAGTGCCCTTCTTTGTCTCTTTTCACAGCCTTTGTCTTAAAGTCTATTTTATCTGATTATTGCTACTCCTGCTTTCTTTTGGTCTCTATTTGCGTGGAATATCTTTTTGCGTGGAATATCTTTTTCCAGCCCTTCCCTTTCAGTCTGTATATGTCCCTCGTTTCGAGGTGGGTCTCTTGTAGACAACATATATGGGGGTCTTGTTTTTGTATCCATTCACCCAGTCTTTGTCTTTTGGTTGGGGCATTCAACCCATTTACGTTTAAGGTAATTATTGATAAGTATGATCCCGTTGCCATTTACTTTATTGTTTTGGGTTCGGATTTATACGCTCTTTCTGTTTCCTGTCTAGAGAAGGTCCTTTAACATTTGTTGGAGAGTTGGTTTGGTGATGCTGAATTCTCTCAGCTTTTGCTTGTCTGTAAAGCTTTTGATTTCTCCTTCATATTTGAATGAGATCCTTGCTGGGTACAGTAATCTGGGTTGTTTTCTTTCAACACTTTAAGTATGCCCCACCATTCCCTCCAGGCCTGAAGAGTTTCAATTGAAAGATCAGCTGTTTTCCTTGTGTGTTATTTGTTGCTTTTCCCTTGCTGCTTTTAATATTTGTTCTTTGTGTTTGATAGTTGTTAATTTGATTATAATGTTTTGGGATATTTTGCCTTGGGGTTATCCTGTTTGGGACTCTTTGGGATTCTTGGACTTGGGTGATTATTTCTTTCCCCATTTTAGGGAAATTTTCAACTATTATCTCCTCAAGTATTTTCTCATGGTCTTTCTTTTTGTCTTCTTCTGGGACTCCTATGATTCGGATGTTGGTGTATTTAACATTGTCCCAGAGGTCTCTCAGATTGTCCTCATTTCTTTTAATTTGTTTTTCTTTTTTCCTCTCTGTTTCATTTATTTCCACCATTCTATCTTCTAACTCACTTATTCTATCTTCTGCCTCCGTTATTCTACTATTGTTTCCCTCCAGAGTGTTTTTTTATCTCATCTATTGCAGAGTTGGACTGTGAAGAAAGCTGATCGCCCAAGAATTGATGTTTTTGAACTGTGGTGCTGGAGATGACTCTTGAGAGTCCCTTGGACTGCAAGGAGATCCAACCAGTCCATTCTAAAGGAGATCAATCCTGGGTGTTCATTGGAAGGACTGATGCTAAAGCTGAAACTCCAATACTTTGGCCACCTCATGCGATGAGTTGACTCACTGGAAAAGAGTCTGATGCTGGGAGGGATTGGGGGTAGGAGGAGACGGGGACGACAGAGAATGAGATGGCTGGATGACATCACCGACTCGATGGATATGAGTTTGAGTGAACTCCGGGAGTTGGTGATGGACAGGGAGGCCTGGCGTGCTGTGGTTCACGTGGTCGCAAAGAGTCGGACACAACTGAGCTGCTGAACTGAACTGAACTGATTGCGTTATTCATTGTATATTGACTCTTTTTTATTTCTTCTAGATCCTTATTAAACCCTTCTTGCATCTTCTCGATCTTTGTCTCCAGGTTTTGTATCTGTAACTCCATTTTTTTTTCAATATTTTGGATCATTTTCACTATCATTATTCGGAATTCTTTATCAGGTAGGTTCCCTATCTCTTCCTCTTTTGTTTGGGTTGATGGGCATTTATCCTATTCCTTTATTTGCTGGGTATTTCTCTGCCTTTCATCTTGCCTATATTTCTGTGTTTGGGAGGCCTTTCCATCTTCTGGCAGTTTGTGGAGTTCTCTTTATTGTGGAGTTTCCTCACTGTGGGTGAGGTTGGACGGATGGCTTGTCAAGGTTCCCTGGTTAGGGAAGCTTGTGTCAGTGTTCTGGTGGGTGGAGCTGGATTTCTTCTCTCTGGAGTGCAATGAAGTGTCCAGTAATGAGTTATGAGCTGTCAATAGGTTTGGAGTGACTTTGGGCAGCCTGTATATTGAAGCTCAAGGCTATTTTCCTGTGTTCCTGGAGAATTTGCATGGTATGTCTTGCTCTGGAACTTGTTGACCCTTGGGTGGTGCTTGGTTTCAGTGTATGTATGGAGATGTTTGATGAGCTCCTATTGATTAATGTTCCCTGGAGTCAGGAGTTCTCTGGTCTCAGGATTTGGACTTAAGCCTCCTGCCTCTGGTTTTCAGTCTTATTCTTGCAGTAGCCTCAAGACTTCTCCATCTGTAACTTCCAAGGTGGTTCCCTCTGTTTTAGCTTCTGTTTGCTGGTCTCTTCAGTGTCTAATTTCTGCCCTGACACTAGGGGGCGGTGGTGGACGCTTTTTAAGGCTCATTTGTTCAGACCTGTTCTGGGGAGGTAGGTACGCTGCAGACAAATTTGTGTGGCTGTGGGGAGTGCTTGCAGAGTCTCGGCCACACTGGATTTGCCCCTGCTCACTGCTTGTGTGCTGTCCAAGTCTACACTGCACAGGCTCTATGTTGCTCTACCGGGAACTGTCTGAAGCCGGCGCTGGGTTTCATGCACTTCCCAGGTTTGAGTCGCTCAGGTTCAGGTACTCAGGTACTCCACAAAGGTGCAGATTTGGTTGGGCCTGCCTTTAGTGCCCTTCCCCAGTCTGAGCAGCTCAGGTGACCAGGTGTTTGGCGAGCGCGGTTGCTGCGACTTATCACCTCCCCGGTCCCTGCTGCTCAGTTTTCTGGGTGTACAACTGGCGCACCTTCTCAGGCGGATGTCAACCGGCCAGAAACCCTAGAAGTCTTGGTTAGTAATGAAGCCTGCTTGCAGTTTGGTATCGGATGCCTCTCTGGGGTCGGGATTGCCCCCTTTCAGCTCTGGCTGCCCTCCCCTGCCTGTCTTGGCAGGGGATGGGCCGTCCGCAGCCGGCTAGCTCTGCTCAGTCCTTTGTTCTGTGAGCGGGTCTGGTGGAGTCTTAGGTTAGGGCTTTTGCCTTTTCCTAGGGTAGCTATCCCACAGTCTGCTTTGCTATCTCCAGTTAGCTGTCTCAGACTGCCCTCGCGGCATTCAGGCCCAGTCCTCACTCTAAGCAGTTCAGCCGGCTCCTCCCTGCCCAGCCCCCGCTTGCTAAGGGCGGATGCAGGCGTCTGCGCTGCTTCTCCACTGGGAGTTACCGTTGGGTGCGTAATTTGTGGGTTTTAATTATTTATTTCTTTTTCCTCCCAGTTATGTAGCCCTCTGAGTTTCCAAGGCTCACCACATACTTGCCAGTGAGAGTGCTTCCAGGTCTTTGGAATCTTCTCTCTTTTTTTATCCTCCCTTCCCTGGACGGAGCTCCATCCCTACCTCTTTTGTCTCTTTTTATCTTTTATGTTTTTCCTCCCTCCTTTTGAAGACAGCGGGCTGCTTTTCTGGGTGCCTGATGTCCTTTGCCAGCATTCATAAGTTGTTTTGTGGAATTTACTCAGCGTCCAAATGTTCTTTTGATAATTTGTGGGGGAGAAAGTGGTCTCCCCGTCCTATTCCTCCACCATCTTGTTCCTTCCTCTACTTCATTTTTAATATGAAGGCCAAAGTGTCAGAAAATCAAGCTAGACTGTGCCATGGCCACACACACATTAGACCTTGAATGGATGAAACATAATTTGGAAATGCCAATTTATGTTGCCAACAACTTAGAAATTTTAGTTGGAAAAATCAAGACTGAGGATGGGGGTCAAGGAGAAGGAAATTACAATAAGGGCACAGTTTGCTTCACTCCATATGCAGACAAGAGAAGAGACAGGATGAATTTAGTATGGCACCATGAAGGGACTGTACGGTAAATTATATTAACCAAAGAAATTAATTTGTCAGTGAGAGAATATGGTCAGAAAAGCCACTCAGGTAATCATACTAGAACTGAGAGTAGAGACTGCTCAACTGGAAAACAACTAGAAATATTTCAAGATCAAAAACCCTCACAAAAATGTATAAATATCATGGAGGTTACTTTATCTTATTTTTTTTTTAGATTCCACATATAAACAATGTCATATAATATTTGTCTTTCTCTGACACTTCACTTAGTATGACCATCTCTAGATCCATCCAGGTTGCTGCAAATGGCATTATTTCTTATTTACAAAACAGAAATAGACCCACATACATAGAAAACAAACTTATTGTTACCAAAGGGGAAGGAGAGGGTGAGTAAATTAGAAAGTTGGGATTAACATATACACACTACTATAGGAACTATAGTATAGCACAGGGAACTATACTCAATATTTTGCAGTAACTTATAAAGGAAAAGAATCTGGAAAAGAAAAAATAGACATATATATCTGATCACTGTGCTGTACACTTGAAACTAACACAATACTGTTTATCAACTGAACTTCAATTTAAACAAAAAAAGTTATGTAGCAACTAGACAAGGCTTGCATTCACCCATCTAGATCGGTGGATTTATTGCTCAATCTATTCAAGTATCTAAGCAACTAAGGCAAGAATTATACTAAGGTACACAGATAAAGCCAGTTAATCCTAAAGGAAATCAACCCTGAATATTCATTGGAAGGACTGATGCTAAAGCTGAAGCTCCAATACTTTGGCCACCTGACTCAAAGAGCCAACTCATTGAAAAAGACCCTGATGCTGGGAGAGATTGAAGCAAAAGGAGACGGAGGTTGTGCTGGATGAGATGGTTGGATGGCATCACTGATTCAATGAACATGGATCTAAGAAAACTCTGGGTGATAGTGAAGGACAGAGGAGCCTGGTGTGCTGCAGTCCATGGGGTTGCTAGGACTCAGACACGACTGACCACTGAACAATAACACCATGTATAAGGTCCTAGAATACACTGAAATTTATACACAATCGCCTGCCATCAAGGGAGCCAGCCCTAATTGGAGAGGTAAGATATGCGTGTTAATTAAAGTAATAAAAGCAAGAAGTGGAATAATAAAGATGTCATGGGACCTACTGGTATTGAGGAGGTGGTCCAAGTCGCTCAGGGCACGGGTGGGAGCCTCACGAAGTGGACAATCAGTGCTCTGTCCTGATCCCCTCATTGACTCCAGCTGGGTTCCAGGTTCAGTAGCCAGTAGTTCAGCCTAGGCCCTGAAGTCACACTGCTGAAGTCCACCTTCCTGTCCATGAGGAGGTCTGGAGATGCCTGGGAACCTCAATCCCCTTGGAGCCTTTCCCAACGACTTCCCATCAGGTGACTAGAGTATTGGAGTTTCAGTTTCAGCATCAGTCCTTCCAGTGAATGTTCAGAGTTGATTTCCTTTAGGATTGACTGGTTTGATCTGGCTGTCCAGGGGACTTTCAAGAGTCTTCTCCAACACCACAGTTCGAAGGCATCAATTCTTTTGTGCTCAGCCTTCTTTATGGTCTAATTCTCATATCCATACACTTCTTTTGGGACTGAGTGTAATACTGAATACTTGCTGGGTTGTCATACTTCCTGGCCCACTTCTTCATGCCCCTACTTGTTTTTCCTAGGAATTCTAGTAATTCACTTTCACAAGAAACTCTAAGTTTCTCTTTTGGGGACCCAAACCTATGATACCTTCCTAAGATCCATTTTTGGGGGCAAGGGTAGGAACATGCACTATTGAAAACCCCTATTTCATGGTTTTTATTACCTGGACATGCCTACAGGACAGGATTCCAGCAAATGATACACAAGCAGAAGCCCGTTGCATGTTTGAGGGCAAGGTCTGCTTTCCTGATACAGTGGTTGACCCTTTGCCCACAGAGCATTCCTCTCTTACTTGAGGTACCCATAGGGAGGTGGAGACAGAAAAGCCTAAAGGTAATCATGGAGATCAAAAGAACCCACTGAAGACCACAGAGCAGGAGAAGGGGAACTCGAGCAAGTGTTCGAGGACCTTGACTGTACCACAGAGCCACTGGCTCAGATCTAGACCACATTCCCCAAGACACGTGATAAGGCTTAACAAGAAAAATTTTGCTACTGTTTTTTAAAGTGTGAACAATTCTATTTTTCTGTAACTAAATTCAATCTCTAATTAATACAGTACTGATATGGATATGGAGGATCTCTAAACATTTTTTAGGAATGAAAATTACACTCCCATTTTTTTTCAAGGGAGTCTGAAAGGATTCACTCCCAAGGCTTGCACTGAGCTGGAGACACCATGATGTATACTCGGTAGTTTGTCTGATGGTGGAGACTCACCTGACTTCTTGCCCCTCTTTAATAACACCCCTTGAATTAGGAAACAAAGCCTTTTCATCACCTCCCAAAGCCCTCAAATTTAGTCAAAATTATAATGCCTGGAAATGAACCTCAGCCCATGCCCTCACTAGCTGATCCACTTGGAGCAACTGGACTTTGTTTTATCGACTACAAAATGGGTATAAAATGTCACATCACAGAAGTTGGCTATAGAGATCAAATGTAAAGTGCTTAGAACCATGCCTGGGTAAAGAGTAAAGTAATTTCACAAGAAATTAAGTTCATTAATTTGAATTTATTTCAGCGTAGGCTTCTGGTTAGAAGAGAAAAAGAAGTTCTGGGGATATTTAAAAAATACTGTTTCAAGGGAAAAGTTTGAACTTGTAAGATGTTAGAAAATTCAATGTGTGATAATGTTTATATACTGATCAATGGGGTTTTTCCAAATTGCTTAATCATATTTAACTATCTGGATGAGATGCACTATTTTAGAAGACATGTGCTGACCATCAGCTGACAGCTAGTATGCTGGCACCGAGAAAGAAACCCCGTGAGGAGCACTAGGACACCGCCCTGCTGCCAAGAGGGTGACACAGCCACAGAGCTCCACGGAGCCAGGCACCCTGGTGGTAAATCACTCACATTTGCAGAGTGACACACGCGATCCTTTGCCATTTCTGACAGCAATCCTTCTGTTTACCTTGGTCCAAATATGGAATTCCTTGGCCAGCGCATCTTTCCTACTATCCCATCACCACAGTGACATGGAATGCCACAAACACACTACTGGGGACCCCATTCACTAATTTTTCCCTAAATGCAGCATTTTTGTTTGCTCTTCATCTTGTGGGTTTCTAACTATTCAATGGCTCATAAAGCAAATGGGCTGCATGGTCAGTATTAGTCTGAAACCTCACCCTGAAGGATTTACACAAATGTGCTAGCTCTACTATGAAAACAAGATGACCCTTTATTTACACTGTGCAGCAGCCAACCCCAGGGGGAGGGTGGAACTTTTAGAGGCACTTGAAATGAAAGCAGACTCACCTCCAGGGAGATGGTTCAAACATTCTGATCTATGGAGCTATGAAAGAGGTTGCAAGGGATAGCATATAATGCATTTGAGAAGATCTAAGCTAATCTTGTCCCATTTACCAAAGGGCGAGGTTCTTAAAGACACATCTTCATCCTGAAATAGGGACATCAGTTCAGTTCAGTCACTCAGTCATGTCTGAATCTTTGCGACCCCATGAATCACAGCACGCCAGGCCTCCCTGTCCATCACCAACTCCCGGAGTCCACTCAAATTTATGTCCATCAAGTCGGTGATGCCATCCATCCATCTCATTCTCTGTCGTCCCCTTCTCCTCCCGCCCCCAATGCTTCCCAGCATCAGAGTCTTTTCCAGCGAGTCAACTCATCACATGAGGTGGCCAAAGTATTGGAGTTTCAGCTTTAGCATCAGTCCTTCCAATGAACACCCAAGGTTGATCTCCTTTAGAATGGACTGGTTGGATCTCCTTGCAGTCCAAGGGGCTCTCAAGAGTCTTCTCCAGCACCATAGTGATAAAAAAAAGGGGGGCGGGCAGATGGGAACCTTTATTCCTGATGTGAGCCTTATCATCCAAACTTGCTGATTGGGAGTCATTATATAAACAGGTGATTTACAGAAACTGAATGGGTATGGCTAAAATGATACACAGGACAGAAAGAGACCAGACAGAGTAAACAATTTATGCTTACCAAAGGGGAAAGGGGAGGTATAAATTTGGAGTTTTGGATTCACATGTACACAGTATATGTTATATTTATATAAAATAGACAACCAATAAAGATCTATTGTATAGCACAGGGAACTATACTCAATATTTTCTAATAACCTGTAAGCATATATTAAAGTATATATACACACACACACATATCCCCTTCATGGATCACAGCCTTGCCATGGCAAAAGGGCTTGTGGAAGTCAATGAAGCTATGAGCCATGCTGTGTAGGCCCAGCCAAGAAGGATGGGTCATAGTGAAGATTTCTGAGAAAATGTGGTCCACCGGGGGTGGCAAACCACACCAGCATTATGAACATTATGAGAAAACAAAAAGATATGACACTGGAAGATGAGCCCCCAGGTCAGAAGGTATCCAGTGTGCTACCAGGGAAGAGCAGGAGACAGCTACTAACTGCACCAGAAGAAGGAACGGGCTTTGGCCCATTTCCGCCAGGCCAAAGCAGAAAAGATGCTCACTTGTGGTTGTGTCTAGTGGTGAAAGTCAAGTCCAGTGCTGTAAAGAACAATATTGCATAGGAGTCTGGAATATTAGGTGCATGAATCAAGGTGAGTTAGAAGTGGTCAGACAGGAGATGGCAAGAGTGAACATTGACATCTTAGAAATCGGTGAAGTAAAATGGATGGGAATGAAAGAATTAGTTGCTCAGTTGTGTTCAACTCTTTGCAACCCCTTGGATGACTGTAGCCCTCCAGATTCCTTTGTCCATGGGATTTCCCAGACAAGAATACTGGAGTGGGTTGCCATTTTCTTCTCCAGGAGATCTTCCTGACCCAAAGATAGACCCCGGGTATCTTGCATTGCAGACAGATTCTTTACCATCTGAGCCTGCAGAAAATGGGTGAATTTAATTCAGATGACTATTGTATCTATTACTGTGGGCAAGAATCCCTTAGAAGAAATGGAGTAGCCCTCATAAACAACAAAGGAATCTAAAACGCAGCATTTGGGTGCAATCTCAAAAACAACAGAATGATCTCAGTAATCCAAGCCTATTTCCCAACCACTGATGTCAAAGAAGCTGAAATTGACCAGTTCTATGAAGACCTAGAAGACCCTCTAGAACTAAGACCAAAAAAGTCCTTTTCATCATAGGAGATTAAAATGCAAAAGTAGAAAGTCAACTAATTGACTTGAAATTGACAGTAATTGCATGGAGTAACAGGCAATTTTGGCCTTGGAGTACAAAATGAAACATGGCAAAAGCTAACAGAACTTTGTCAAGAGGACACACTAGTCAAAGCAAACACCCTTTTCCAAAAATAGAAGAGGTGTCTCTACACATGGACATCACCAGATGGTCAACACCAAAATCAGAATGATTATATTCTTTTCAGCCAAAGATGGAGAAGCTCTGTACAGTCAGCAAAAACAAGACTGGGAGCTGACTGTGGCTCAGATCATGAACTCCTTATTGCCAATTCAGGTTTAAATTGAAGAAAGTAGGGAAAACCACTAGACCATCAGGTATGACCTAAATCAAATCTCATATGATTATACAGTGGAGGTGATGACTAGATTCAAGGGATTAGACTGGTAGACAGAGTGCCTGAAGAACAATGGGCAGAGGTTCATAACACTGTATAGGAGGTGGTGACCAAAACTATCCCAAAGAAAATGAAACTCAAGAAAGTAAAATGGTTTTCTTAGGAGGCTTTACAAATAGCTGAGGAAAGGAGAGAAGTGAAAGGCGGAGGAAAAAGGGAAAGATATACCTAACTGAGTACAGAGTTCCAGAAAATAGCAAGGAGATATAAGAAGATCTTCTTAAGTGAACAGTGCAAAGAACTAGAGGAACTGCAAAGACTAGAGATCTCTTCAAGAAAACTGGACATATCAAGGGAGAATTTCCTGCAAGGATGGGCACCATAAATCACAGAAACAGTAAGGACCTAATAGAAACAGAAGAGATTAATAAGAGTTGGCAAAAATATACATAAGAACTATACAAAAAAGTTCTTCATGACCCATGATGGTGTGGTCACTCACCGAGAGCCACATATACCAGAGTGTGAAGTCAAGTGGGCCTTAGAAAGCATTGCTATGAACAAAGCTAGTGGAGGGGATGGAATTTCAGCTGAGTTATTTAAAATTCTAAAAGATGATGTTGTTAAAGTACTGTACTCAATATGTCAGCAAATTTGGAAACCTCAGCAGTGGCCACAGGACTGTAAAAGGTCAGCTGTCATTCCAGCTCCAAAGAAGGGCAATGCTAAAGAATGTGACAGGTGGGTTGTTTACCATTAGTGGCACCTAGGAAGCCCAAATCAACTATACTTCAATTTCAAAAATTATAATGCACAAAAAGTTCCTATTTAGTTAAGCGCCTTTATAACACGAGCTTGATAAAAGCTAAGCAATAATCATTATTTTCAAAATCCTCATACAGTATTAATATTAAAGAGTCAAAGGAGTAAAACAGAGGGGGAAAATGTAAGTTAAAAAACAAATGAAGGGAGATCTAGAAAAGATTTGACAAAGAAAAGTTGCGACTACAAACTTCTAATCTAGGAATGAGAGTTATGATGACGGAAGGTGTTAAGACAGTTTAATTTCTCATATAGACAGGCACTTCCACAAGTCTAAGGCTTCTTTCCTTTGGTTGAGAAGCTGGAAGAAGGGGCCTTTGAGATTTTGCACCCAAAGACTCTTTTTTTTCTGGACACTTAGGCTTTTCAACACCACAACCCTTTGCCTCCAAAAGCTCCAGATGATAACTAAGCCCATCAGTATTACAGCATCTCTCTCAGCAACCATTACCTCGGTTTGCAGTCCAGGTAGCAGTTGGCAGGCACTGGACTCAGTTCAGGGGAAACAAAGCTGAAGCAAATAGGAGACACACCACACTTATTATGCAAGCTCTGGAGTCTACTGCTGCCTAGCTGAGAAGTTAGTAAAATGCCTTACATAATTCAGAGAAACTGACAAAAAGGAAAAATAGACACATCTTACACATGAGTTAATCTGGTAATTGAACTGACAAAACCCAGCTGTTGACTGGACTCAAACTGCCTGTGACACCTGCTAGAAGTGGGGTCTCAACGGGTCATTTTAACCCCTTACTCCCCATTTCTGCTTTTTTAGAAATGAAGGTAATCACAGTGCCTCTCTCAGAGGGCACAATGAGTATTAAGTAAATGTGAAATGGAGAACTTTCTGCCAAACCAGTAAACAAAGATGTGACAGTCATTAGCGATTACAGCCCTTTGGGGTGAGCCCAGGAGCCCTAATGGAATCCAGGAAGGAGAAGGAATCCTGGTACCTAACAGCCATCAGACTGTAGCCACTCCCTATGGTGAGGCCTGAGAAAGGAAGCTCAGAATGTGAAAACAGGATAGTGGGCCCAGATAGGTGAGTTCAGTTCAGTTCAGTTCCTCAGGTGTGTCTGACACTTTGTGAGCCCATGGACTGCAGCACATCAGGCTTCCCTGTCCATCACCAACTCCCAGAGCTTGTTTAAACTCATGTCCATCGAGTTGGTGAGGCCATCCAACCTTCTCATCCTGTGCTGTCCCTTTTCCCTCCTCCCTTCAATCTTTCCCACCATCAGGGTCTTTTCTAATGAATCATCTCTTCACATCTGGTGGCCAAAGTATTGGAGCTTTAGCTTCAGCATCAGTCCTTCCAATGAATATTCAAGATTGATTTCCTTTAGGATTAACTGGTTGGATCTCCTTGCAGTCCAAGGGACTCTCAAGAGTCTTCTCCAACACCACTGTTCAAAAGCATCAGTTCTTCTCAGATACATACATGTCTACTGGGAAAAACATAGCTTTGACTAGACAGACCTCTGTTGGCAAAGTAAGCCTCTGCTTTTTCATATGCTGTCTACATTGGTCATAGTTTTTCTTCCAAGGAGCAAGTGTCTTTTAATTTCATGACTGCAATCACCATCTACAGTGATTTTGAAGCCCAAGAAAATAAAGTCTGTCACTGTTTCAATTATTTCCTCATCTATTTGCCATGAAGTGATGGGACCGGATGTCATGATCTTTGCTTTTTGAATGTTGAGTTTGAAGCCAGCTTTTTCACTCTCCTCTTTCACATTCATCAAGAGGCTCTTTAGTTCCTCTTCTCTTTCCGCCATAAGGGTGGTATCATCTGCATTTCAGAGGTTATTGATATTTCTTCCTGCAATCTTGATTCCAGTTTGTGCTTCATTCAGCCCAGCATTTTGCATGATGTACTCTACATATAAGTTAAATAATGTTAACTACAAATTGGCACTTGCCAAGAGCATTGCCAATGACTGAACAACAAAGGCATTTGCCATCTACTGCTATGGAGTTTGAACCCAGCACTGCTATAGCTGTTGACCTTCAACCACCCCTGAGGGAGTTCAGGGTGGAGTGAGGCACTCTGTGCTCCAGGGAATCTGGTGGGACAGGTCTTTAGATAGTTGGATGCTTTTATGAACAGATTTTATGATCTTGATCCTTGCATCTCCTCATATCTAGAAAAGCACTAAATCCCTTCATAGTGACATTAGATCCTCATGACTAACAAAAAATAACCTTTTGTAAAATGAGTGCTTAATGATATTGAACTCCCCTTTCACCAAAACGTTATATATTGACCTTGCCCCACTGCTGCTTGGGATCAGTGCCCCCGAGCTATCTGAGATGTTGCCTCCTGGGCTGCAGTCCTCATTTTGCCCCAAATAAAATTTAACTCACAACTCTCAAGTTGTGTATCTTTTTTAGTCAACAATAGCAGGGTGACAATATACGGCCTTGATATACTCCATTCCCGAGTTTGATCAAGTCTGTTGTTCCATGTACAGTTTTAAGTGGTGCTTCTTGACCGGCATACAGGTTTGTCAACATGCAGGTTAGGTGGTCTGGTATTCCCATCGATTGAAGAATTTTCCACCTTTTGTTGTGATCCACACAAGTTTCCTTAGTAGCTCAGCTGGTAAAGAATCCCCCTGCAATTCAGGAGATCCCAGTTCAATTCCTTGGTTGGGAAGATCCGCTGGAGAAGGGGTGGGATACGCACTCCTGTATTCTTGGGCTTCCCTGGTGGCTCAGCTGGTAAAGAATCTGCCTGCAATGCAGGAGACCTGGGTTCAATCCCTGGGTTGGGAAGATCCCCTGGAGAAGGGAAAGGCAACACACTCCAGTATGCTGGCCTGGATAATTCCATGAACTGTACAGTTCACAGGGTTCCAAAGAGTTGGACACTACTGAGCAACTTTAGCTTTCACATAGTCGTAGAGTTTAGTGTAGTCAATGAAGCAGAAGCAGATGTTTTTCTGGAATTCTCTTGCTTTTCCTATGATCCAGTGGATATTGGTGATTTGATCCCTGGTTCCTCTGCCTTTTCTAAATCCAGCTTGAACATCTGGAAGGTCTTGGTTCACATACTGTTGAAGCCTAGCTTGGATAATTTTGAGCATTACTTTGCTTGTGTGTGAGATGAATGCAACTGTCCTGTAGTTTGAGCATTCTTTGGCATTGCCTTTCTTTGGGATTGGAATGAAAACTGACTTTTTCCAGTCCTGTGGCCACTGCTGAATTTTCCAAATTTGCTGGCATAATGAGTGCAGCACTTTCATAGCAGCATCGTTCAGGATTTGAGGTTCAGTTCAGTTCAGTTCAGTTCAGTCGCTCAGTCGTGTCCGACTCTCCGTGACCCCATGAATCACAGCACGCCAGGCCTCCCTGTCCATCACCAACTCCCGGAGTTCACTCAAACTCATGTCCACAGAGTCCGTGATGCCATCCAGCCATCTCATTCTCCGTCGTCCCCTTCTCCTCCCGCCCCCAGCCTTTCCCAGCATCAGAGTCTTTGCCAGTGAGTCAACTCGTCGCATGAGGTGGCCAAAGTATTGCAGTTTCAGCTTTAGCATCAGTCCCTCCAATGAACATCCAGGATTGATCTCCTCCAGAATGGACTGGTTGGATCTCCTTGCACTATAAGGGACTCTCAAGAGTCTTCTCCAACACCACAGTTCAAAAGCATCGATTCTTCGGCGGTCAGCCTTCTTCACAGTCCAACTCTCACATCCATACATGACCACGGGAAAAACCATTGCCTTGACTAGATGGACCTTGGTTGGCAAAGTAATGTCTCTGCTTTTTAATATACTATCAAGGTTGGTCATAACTTTCCTTCCAAGGAGCAAGCGTCTTTTAATTTCATGGCTGCAATCAGCATCTGTAGTGATTTTGGAGCCCAAAAAAATAAAGTCTGACACTGTTTCCACTGTTTTTCCATCTATTTCCCATGAAGTGATGGGACCAGATGCCATGATCTTTGTTTTCTGAATGTTGAGCTTCAAGCCAACCTTTTCATTCTCCTCTTTCACTTTCATCAAGAGGCTTTTGAGTTCCTCTTCACTTTCTGCCATAAGGGTAGTGTCATCTGCATATCTGAGGTTATTGATATTTCTCCCGGCAATCTTGATTCCAGCTTGTGCTTCTTCCAGCCCAGCATTCCTCATGATGTACTCTGCATATAAGTTAAATAAGCAAGGTGACAATATACAACCTTGACGTACACCTTTTCCTATTTGGAACCAGTCTGTTGTTCCATGTCCAGTTCTAACAGTTGCTTCCTGACCTGCATACAGGTTTCTCAAGAGGCAGGTCAGGTGGTCTGGGATTCCCATCTCTTTCAGAATGTTCCACAGTTTATTGTGATCGACACAGTCAAAGGCTTTGGCATAGTCAATAAAGCAGAAATAGATGTTTTTCTGAAACTCTCTTGCTTTCTCCATGATCCAGCGGATGTTGGCAATTTGATCTCTGGTGCCTCTGCCTTTTCTAAAACCTGCTTGAACATCTGGGAGTTCACGGTTTATATACTGCTGAAGCCTGGCTTGGAGAATTTTGAGCATGACTTTACTAGCGTGTGAGAGGATTTGAGGTAGCTCAGCTTTAATTCCATCACTTTCATAGCTTTGTTCATATTGATGTTTCCTAAGGCCCACTTGACCTCATACTCCAGAACATCTGGCTTTATATGAGTGATCACACCATCCTGGTTATCTAGGTCATGAAGATCTTTTTTATACAGTTCTTCTGTGTATTCTTGCCACCTCTTCTTAATATCTTCTGCTTCTGTTAGGTCCATACCATTTCTGTCCTTTATTGTGTCCATCTTTGCATGAAATTTTCCCTTGGTATCTCAAATTTTCTTGAAGAGATCTCTAGTCTTTCCCATTCTATTGTTTTCCTCTATTTCTTTGGACTGATCACTTAGGATGGATTTCTTATCTCTCCTTGTTATTCTTTGGAACTCTACATTCAGATAGATATATCTTTCCTTTTCTCCCTTGCCTTTCAGTTCTTTTCTCAGCTGTCTGCAAGGCCTTATCACACAACCATTTTGCATTTTTGTGTTTCTCTTTCTTGGGGATGGTTTTAATCACCACCTTTTGCATAATGTCACGAACTACGGATGAATGTCCATCCATAGTTCTTCAGGCACTGTATCAGATCTAGTCCCTTGAATCTATTTGTCCCTTCTACTGTATCATCCTAAGGGATTTGATTTAGGTCCTACCTGAATGGTCTAGTGGTATTTTCTACTTTCTTCAATTTAAATCTCAATTTGGCAATAAGGAGTTCAGACAGGTTAGGTGCATATGGAAATTGATTTCAGAGATCCCAGACTCTTGCATCTTTCCTTACATAGAAAAGTGCTATATTCCTTAACTTGAGATATCTGGTTTTCCTAAATTAACAATAACCTTTTGAAGTTAAGACTACCTTTCCCTTGCTGCAAATTTCTATATAACCTGATTCTTCCCCTGCTCATCGGAACAGTTCTCTCAGGATCACTTGAGATCCTGTCTCCCGGGCTTGAAAGCCTAAAAAGTCCCACCAAATAAACCATAACTCTCAGCTTCTAGGTTGTGAGTTTTGTGTTTTGTTTTGTTTTTTAAGCTGACATAAGGAAACTCAGTTAAAGTACCTGAAACAATGATTACCCCAGGGAAGCCTTCAACTCATACTGGGCAGATTCATTCCACTTTGGAGAGAAGGGGTATGCAAGTGAGGAAAACGGGATGAAACAGAGAACGTAGAGTCTAAGATGTTGAATTGCAGAGGGAAGAGGCATTGTGCTCGGTCATGTTCCATTTTCAAGGAAACTACCAAGTTAGGGAAAGAAAAATGATGTACACTATGATGTATGTATATGTGTGCATACGTGTGCGTGCTAAAAAAAAAAAAAGGTGCATGGAAGAGAGTTCAAGGTACTGAAATGTATTAGCAGAATCTTATCTACTGAGACTGTGCTTAGCATTGTTGCAAACTTAGGAAATCTGTAAAGCTTAAAATTGCAAATATTCACTTCAGATTGTAAGAACATCCATTCCATTTCAGGACACGGTGTGTGGATGTAACATGTCTGTACATTTCCTTTTCAGGAAAGGAATGTATCATGTAATCATTTCTACTTGTAACTTGCTTTTAAACACTCAAGTTAAAATGGATTCCAAGGACACTACATAATGCCAATAACAGTCCTGTTGAACTGTTTTATGGGACAATAATCTGGCATCCTGCTGGTGAAAACCAGCCATCAACCTCACAGTTAATTCACTGGGGAGGCACATTATTGCCTCATAACATATCACTGCTATATTATTATGAGTAAGAGCTAGGTAAAGATTTTTGGTATTTCAATTGTGATTTGCCAAATATATTTAGTTAAAGGGTATCTGACACCATACCAAACACATATATTTTATTTTCTCTAGTAGGTTTAAAATAATGAAACCCCAAAAGGAGCTAGGGTTTATGCCTCCAGTAAAGGTTATTAAGTTGTAAATGCTAATCTTGCTAACGCTAATGAGTGGTTTACTAGAAATAAATTGCACTTAACTGCATTGAGAATGCAATCCACATAATCAGAAATGACTGGTGAATTAGTACCCGTCAAAGCCAGCAGTGTACAGTACGGACGGCAGGTGAAAAACAAACGTTCTTGTGTGCACATATGAAAAGATGAAACCTGAAAATCTCAGGCGCTGCAATGAGTCTGAGAAATTATCTACTCTGTGCCCTTGTGTTCACAGGAACTGTGCAATTTCATTAGCTCTCTTGCAATGCATTCTGGTGGCTTAGGGCCTCCACAGGAGAATGTTCTTTTTCACGTCTAATGTAAATTCCCTCTGCTCTAATTTAGGCTTTGCAGTCTCTTAGTAGAAATGCTTCAGCTCTTTACACCCTCTCTGAAAACCACTCCCACTATCTCTAACCACAATCAACCCTTCCCAGCTTCACTTGGTACCATATTTAAATGACACAGATGATGAGGCCACAGTGTGTATATTCCACTCCGTGTAAACGATAAATCATACAAATGCCATAAACAGCTTATTTCACTCTTCAATCCCTTTGAATTTCAAAAAGCATATTACTTAATTTTAAAAATAGTTCGCTTCCATTGTGATGTATGAAATGTCACAGAAATGGTTTTACTTCATGTTGTTGCTTATTAAAAGCTAAATTTTTCTTAGTTTTTGCTCTTCTATTTTGTTTTTTAATTCTGCAGATCCTGCACATTAAGTGTATGGCTGAAAAATGTACAAATACAAAAATAAATAGAAAGCAAATAAGAGGTAAAGCAAAAGAAAAGAAAAAAGAGCAATAAAAATTTCCATTCTTCCTGGGAAATAGTGGGGGATATTTTCAGATTGTCACTAAATATTTTTTCAATTAGTTAATTACAGTGGATTAATACACTTTGCAGGACTTCCCTGGTGGTTTAGTGGTAAAGAATATGCCTGCTAATGGAGCAGACACAAGAGACATAAGTTTGATTCCTGGGTCAGAAAGATCCCCTGGAGGAGGAAATGGCAACTCACTCCAATATTCTTGCCTGGGAAATCCTATGGACAGAGGAGCCTAATGGGCTACAGTGCATGGGGTCGCAAAGAGTCAGACATGCCTGAGCATGCACACAGCATACACTTCACAGCACTGACTCTCATGTTTACAACTCAGAAATTTAAATCATTTTTATTTATTAAAGTTGAGATAAAGGTGAAGTTAAACTTACCAACAACCAATTTGTCTCTCAAGATTCACATGCAGTAAAGTGCAGAATGTCTGTTGCACACCACGTGATTCTCAACAGTTTTTGTTTCAATAGAATCACCTTCCCATTCTTAAGATTAAATGAATTCCAAAGTTTTGCTATTTCTTGTATACAAGTTAAGTGTATATAACAGTTTTTTTTCAAAAGATAAAATTTATTTTTTTAATTTATTTATTTTAATTGGAGGCTAATTACTTTACAATATTGTATTGGTTTTGCCATACATTGACATGAACAGTTTTTTAATGGCATAATATATGTGCCATAAAATTTTCCTGCTTTCAGTGTACAATCCAATTATTTTAGTATTTAGGACATTTTCATCACTCCAAAGATATCTTCTGTATAAAAGTCTAGAGTCTATTTTGTATTCCTGTTTTGTACAACTATTTCTTTTTAAACTCTTATCTTTCAGGATAAATTTTGGAGCTATCCAACATGTTAATTCAGCATTTGTGATACTGAATGCATTTTCTTATAAAAACAAAACAAATTCCACATCTATTAACATGTTATGTAGCGCATAAGTGTCTTTGCCCATCCAGGTTGCTGTAACAGATTTCTACAGACTGGCAGGCTAATAACCAGCAGAAGTGTACATCCAGGAGGCTCAAAGCCTGAGCTCAGGGTGTCAGCATGATAGCATTCTCTCCAGGTAGAGCTCTACATTTGTGTCCTGACACAGCACAGGGGGCTGGGAGCTCTGTGTTTCTTTTCTAAGGGCACTAACCCCAGTTACCATGGGTCCACCCTCATAGCCTCATTGCTTCCCAAATGCCCTGGGTCCTCTAACCCATTACCTTGGAAGTTAAGGCTTCAAGCTAGGAATTTGGGGGAGGACACAATGTTCAACCATAGCAATTTACTGCAATCACAAAAACAAAAACCAAATGATCATTATTTCTAACACAGCACGCTTCAAATAAAAAGACTGGATATATACTCTGACCCAGGACGGACCAGTGACTTGGATGGATTCACTTAGACTTTTGTTCTCAAACTTTGGGCTAGAAAATGGGATCCAGTCTACCAGTTCTCAGGCCCCCAACTCCACTTTCTCATTGACCCAAAGGCCAAACTCACATCCACTCTTCATGTTGAAGTTTCCGACGCTAACATCCATGTGAAAGTGAAACTGAACATGTTAGTTGCTCAGTCCTGTGAGCCCACGGACTGTAGCCCATGGAATTTTCCAGACAATAGTATGGGAGGAGGTAGCCATTTCCTTCTCCAGGGGATCTTTCTGACCCAGGGATTGAACTCAGGTCTTTGGCATTGCAGAAAGATTCTTCATGGTTTGAGCCTCCAGGGACACCCTCTAAACTCCATGGTGACAGGCAAAAGGTAGCATGACTAAGGCACTTGAGGATGTCACACCATTTTTGGCTTTTACAACATTCTTAGATTCATGATACATCTTTTTAGCCCAGGACTCTCTCTTGTTCACGTATGAGCTTGTACTTGAAACTAAAGAAAGCAGTATTACTGTAGTTAAAATGCAATTGTCTCTCTGAATGATGTCAGAAAAAAATCAAATATAAAAGATGAGATTAGGGATGTGAAAATTACCCCAGGTGTTTTCTTTTATATATGTGTGTGTCTATATCTATATCTATATCTATCTATCTATATATATATACACACATACAGAAAGTGAAAGTGAAGTCTTGTCCGACTCTTTGTGACCCCACGGACTATAGCCCACCAGGCTCCTCCATCCATGGAATTTTCCAGGCAAGAGTACTGGAGTGGGTTGCCATATATATACTTAAATCCAATCTAGAAAACTGGACTGTGATTTCTACTAGAAAAGCTCATATATATTTGCAGTATCGTCTGCATTAGGAAATAATGCATTAGTGAGAGAGGCAGTCTCAGTTCAGTTCAGTTCAGTAGCTCAGTTGTATCTGACTCTTTGCGACCCCATGGACTGCAGCACATCAGGCCTCCCTGTTCATCACCAACTCCTGGAATTTACTCAAACTCATGTCCATTGAGTCGGTGATGCCATCCAACCATCTCATCCGCTGTCGTCCCCTTCTCAAGGAATCTAGAAAAAAGGAAGTAAGAGATACCAGTGTGGTAAGTGGGTCCCCAGAACTATTCAGAGGCGAAAGTGCCAGCAATTCTGTGTAGCAGGACACAGATACCGTATTAAAGACAGCTGTGATCGCAGATGTGGTTTCATGATACCAGGTAAAGAAATCATCTCTGATACCCGCCAAAACCTTTAATACTTTGCATTATTTAGTAGGCTTCTATAGACAGAGAGAATATGTCCATTGGTGAGTAGATATTCACATTTGATGGTTATTATTGTCAGTATCAATTAAGGAACAACTTTCACATATTAGCACTGAGGTTTGTTAATCTGGTTATCTCCAGTTGAGCTCTCAGTTCAGTTCAGTTCAGTTCAGTCACTCAGTCGTGTCCAACTCTTTGCGAGCCCATGAATCACAGCACGCCAGGCCTCCCTGTCCATCACCAACTCCCGGGGTTCACTCAAACTCATGTCCATCCAGTCGGTGATGCCATCCAGCCATCTCATTCTCTGTCTTCCCCTTCTCCTCCCGCCCCCAACCTTTCCCAGCATCAGAGTCTTTTCCAGTGAGTCAACTCGTCGCATGAGGTGGCTAAAGTATTGCAGTTTCAGCTTTAGCATCAGTCCCTTCAATGAACACCCAGGATTGATCTCCTTTAGAATGGACTGGTTGGATCTCCTTGCAGTTCAAGGGACTCGCAAGAGTCTTCTCCAACACCTCAGTTCAAAAGCATCAATTCTTAGGTGATCAGCTTTCTTCACAGACCAACTCTCACATCCATACATGACCACGGGAAAAACCATAGCCTTGACTAGACGGACCTTTGTTGGCAAAATAATGCCTGCTTTTTAATATACTATCAAGGTTGGTCATAACTTTCCTTCCAAGGAGCAAGCGTCTTTTAATTTCATGGCTGCAATCAGCATCTGCAGTGATTTTGGAGCCCAAAAAAATAAAGTCTGACACTGTTTCCACTGTTTTTCCATCTATTTCCCATGAAGTGATGGGACCAAATGCCATGATCTTCGTTTTCTGAATGTTGAGCTTCAAGCCAACCTTTTCACTCTCCTCTTTCACTTTCATCGAGAGGCTTTTGAGTTCCTCTTCACTTTCTGCCATAAGGGTAGTGTCATCTGCATATCTGAGGTTATTGATATTTCTCCCAGCAATCTTGATTCCAGCTTGTGCTTCTTCCAGCCCAGCGTTCCTCATGATGTCCTCTGCATATAAGTTAAATAAGCAACTTGACAATATACAACCTTGATGTACTCCTTTTCCTATTTGGAACCAGTCTGTTGTTCCATGTACAGTTCTGACTGTTGCTTCCTGACCTGCATACAGGTTTCTCAAGAGGCAGGTCATGTGGTCTGGGATTCCCATCTCTTTCAGAATGTTCCACAGTTTATTGTGATCGACACAGTCAAAGGCTTTGGCATAGTCAATGAAGCAGAAATAGATGTTTTTCTGGAACTCTCTTGCTTTCTCCATGATCCAGCGGATGTTGGCAATTTGATCTCTTGTGCCTCTGCCTTTTCTAAAACCTGCTTGAACATCTCTAGAACTAGACAATTTGAATTACCACAAATAATTCAATCCCAAACCTAAAAGTTAACAATCAATCCTTCGAAAAATCCCTAAATGGTGAAGACAACTCCAGGGAATAGAGTTACTACATTAAGATAATGCTAACTGAGGGGCTGGTGTGTTACGTTGCTCTGCCCCCACCAATTTCAATGTGCGTTCATTCCAGAATTCAATCACAGGAGGGGCGCTTGTCCACACAGAGGAGACGCATTCTCCTGTGTGATTGTGGGCGTGCAGAGCTCGAGGTGACCAGTCCCCAAGCCTGCCCTTTGCAGGCTCTCTCTCCTAGCTCTGTCTGTCTGAGACTGTGCCTTCAGTCTGCAGTTCTTCCTTGGCACCTCCCTTGACACATTTCCACTTTTTAAAGGAAGACAGACCTCTCACCCACCAGAAATGTTATGACTGTTCATTGCCTGGAGCAGAAAAAATGCACAGGGAAACCGAAAAAGCACACCTTATTGAAATCATTGCTCCTGAGGGACAGCCATTGAAAGAAAGATAAAGAAAGCTTCAGGTAAAAAGTACAAAAATGGAAGTGGCTTATTTTATGTAAGGCCCAGGGCCCACACAGCCAATCACTCATTCACTTAATATCCTGTATCGACTGTTAGCCTGTCTACTCTTAAAAGGATGTTTTGGGGTATGTTTAGCCCCAAGGTTTTCAATCTCTCAGTAAATATACTTCAAGTATTTGGAGGCAAGTATGAAATGTACATGCCTCACAATTAATTCAAACATACTTCTTTTTCATAAGCATCTTATTTTAGAACGAACAGAGTTTCTACCACAAGGTTATGTTCTATTTAAAGTGTGTATTTTTATTCAGTTCAGTTCAGTTCAGTCGCTCAGTCGTGTCCAACTCTTTGCGACCCCATGAATCACAGCACGCCAGACCTCTCTGTCCATCACCAACTCCTGGAGTTCACTCAAACTCATGTCCATCAAGTCGGTGATGCCATCCAGTCATCTCATTCTCTGTCGTCCCCTTCTCCTTCTGCCCCCAATCCCTCCCAGCATCAGAGTCTTTTCCAGTGAGTCAACTTGTCACATGAGGTGGCCAAAATATTGGAGTTTCAGCTTTAGCATCAGTCCTTCCAATGAACACCCAGGATCGATCTCCTTTAGAATGGACTGGTTGGATCTCCTTGCAGTCCAAGGGACTCTCAAGAGTCTTCTCCAACACCACAGTTCAAAAGCATCAATTCTTCGGCGATCAGCTTTCTTCACAGTCCAATTCTCACATCCATACATGACCAGTGGAAAAACCATAGCCTTGACTAGATGGATCTTTGTTGGCAAAGTAATGTCTCCGCTTTTTAATATACTATATAGGTGGGTCATAACTTTCCTTCCAAGGAGTAACGTCTTTTAATTTCATGGCTGCAATCAGCATCCACAGTGATTTTGGAGCCCAAAATAATAAAGTCTGACACTGTTTCCCCTGTTTCCCCATCTATTTCCCATGAAGTGATGGGACCAGATGCCATGATCTTTGTTTTCTGAATGTTGAGCTTCAATCCAACCTTTTCACTCTCTTCTTTCACTTTCATCAAGAGGCTTTTTAGTTATCAATGAACAAACAAATACTCTTATTTTCATTGCTAAACTTTTTAACTTAATTTATGACAGCACATAGGATGTTTTTACATTCAACAGAATGAATTTCAGAAACATTATTTTACTCAGTTAATTGAATAAAAAAAGGGGAAAATGATCTGAATTAACTGATACATACAGGCAAGGTTTAACTGTTTGTCAACTTCTGCTTCTGGTGTCAACCTATTAGCAGCTGTGACTTGACTTTTCTGTGTACACACTGGCTAATGCCTGTTCCAAGATAAATAACATTAATTTAGGACAATCTTTTGATCTAAATGAAATAAATGGTTTCCAAAGTTCTGGGTAAACACATTTGATGCAGTTGAATGGGCCATATAGCCTTGCTGCTACTGCTGCTGCTGCTAAGTCACTTCAGTCGTGTCCGACTCTGTGTGACCCCATAGATGGAAGCCCACCAGGCTCCCCCATCCCTGGGATTCTCCAGGCAAGAACACTGGAGTGGGTTGCCTTGGGCCCAGCTTAAAACAGTGACCTACCTCTTTGAGAAGAAATAGAAAATGGAAACTTATTTTAGTCACCCCAAATTATTCTTATGCAATTATGAATAACATACTTCATTAAAAATTGAGAAGTCCTGATAAAACTCTAAGCCTGGCTAGGTTCTAGGACAATGGTTCTAAGCCAGGCCATGTAGTCACTCTGTCTTTTTGTTTGTTTTTTTTTTTAGTAGCTCAGTCATGTCAGACTCTTGAGACCCCATAGACTGTAGCCCACCAGGATCCTCTGTCCATGGAATTCTTCAGACAAGAATACTGGAGTGGGTTGCCATTCCTTTCTCCAGGGGATCTTCCTGACCTAGAGATCGAATCCATGTCTCCTGTATTGCAGGCAGATTCTTGACCCCTGAGCCACTGGGGAAGCCCCCTAGTCAATCTAGGTAAAGACTTTATAATATTGTCTTTGTCAGGACCATTTAAGTCTTTGATAATTCTTTTTTTAAGTCAGATTGTATTAGTGTCAGAAAATAAGTCTGATTTTTCTGGCAATTTTTACAATTAGACTGGATTTGTTGATTCAATTACTAAATTAACTTGTGTAAGGTGTGGTTTTCTTTATCAGTTTCTCTGAATTGTATAAGGCATCTAACTGCTTAGCTAAGCAGCAGTAGAGACACAGCTGTCAGTGTCTGTACATGGTTGAAACTGCTTGCTATCCCCATATTATGACCATAAAACTATTTGTTATAACCCAAGATTTAATACCAGTTTATGTAGGGATATAAAACTGGATGCTTAGACATCTTTCACTGACATTGTATGGGAAAAAGCAAGTCAAAGCAGGCATCAACTACTAACAAGGAATCTTAGTGTTGATAACAGAGCATTCTGGGAAATGCTACAGCTTCCCTGGTACGCTCAGTTGGTAAAGAGTCTGTCTGCAATGCATAGGACCTGAGTTCAATCCCGAGGTAGGGAATATCCACTGGAGAAGGGAATGGGAATCCTCTCCAGTATTCTTGCCGGGAAAATCCCGTGGACAGAGGAACTTGGCAGGCTACAGTCCATCGGGTCACAAAGAGTTGGAAACATCTTAGTGACTAAACAACAATAGGAAATGCTACATCATCACAAATGCTCTGAATATAGCAAAGGATGGCAGAGTGTGGGAAAAAAAGAAAAGGAGCTAAACCCTCAGTTGAAGATTCTCAGCTGAAGGATAAATGGAGTTTGACTATGAATATTAAAAAAAAAATGTGTTAAATGTGTTTATGCCACTTACGTTTCATTTTTGATAAAGCACATCAGATATAATATTTTGTATAATAAAATACGTAATAATCCTCTAAGATATCTTTCAAAAGATAGAACATATAAGTTGAGATAGAAAGAAGTTCTTGTACAATCACTTAATTAGCATCATCAGTTTTCTTTCTTATTCGTATAAAGACTTTTGTATTTTTCTCTAGTTTAGTTCAGAGATAAATGCCATTTTAAATTTCAAATCCTTTCTAACAAGTGTAAACTCAATGCAGAGTTTGTAATGATAGGAATTTACATAATTTTTTTATGGGATTTGCTGGTAGTTCAAATGGTAAGGAATCTGCCTGCAATGTAGGAGACCCAAGTTTGATCCCTGGGTTGGGACGATCCCCTGGAGAAGGAAATAGCTACCCACTCCAGTATTCTTGCCTGGAAAATCTCATGCAATGAGGAGCCCAGTCAGCTATAGTCCGTAGAGTTGCAAAGAGTCGGACATGACTGAGTGACTTCACTTCACTTTATAGAATTTTTATTAACTGCACTTAGCACTGCCCTAGAAAATTAGCTCATTTAATAAAATGTTTCTTGAGCTAAAATGAAGATGCAATTGGAATTCAGCAAGAAAAGTATAAATAAACTGGAGTTTGCTTGAATCCTCGTTTCTTTTTATAACACAGACTTTATTCATGCATTTGTATTTTTCTTCTACATATATCCCCCATCTTCCTTCCCTTCCTCTTCCTTACTTCATCTGTAACTTTCCATAAGCTTGCAGTTTACAGGAAGTTTGTAAGAAGCTGGCAATTGAAAATTCTGGAGAATCCACTGAACTGATGACCCTACAGTGTGCCCTACCTCACACCAGCCTCTCGGGGCCTTTCTGCCTGAGGCTTCCCTTGAAGTGATACAGGAAACTTCCATGGACATCTACATCAGCCAAAGAAGTAGCAACAGCAGCTCATACTCCCTTGTCCACTATTTCACACTGGAAGCAGAGATCAGAGTTAACTACTCAATGGAAGACAACTTAAAATCATACAACTTTACACACGTGCAAGCAAAACAGCTGCACTCATTTATATTAGAATGTCTCATAGCAAATGATAAATTTTCAGCATTAATTAATTTTAGCCTCATAAGTCTACCAAATTGGATAGACTTGAAATTAAAAATAAAGAAGACTCTTTCCTCACCTCCTTCTCCTAGTAAAATATGAAATAGCTATGCACGTGTTAAATACAGATCGATACTCTAAACCCAGAAGGCTGAACACTGAAGAACTGATGTTTTAGAATGGTGGTGCTGGACAAGACTCTTTAGAACCATTTGGACTGCAAGGAGATCAAACCAGTCAATCCTAAAGGAAATCAACCCTGTATATTCAGTGGAAGGACTGATGCTGAAGCTGAGACTCCAATACTTTGGCCACCTGATTTGAAGAACTGACTCACTGGAAAAGACCCTGATGCTGGGAAAGATTGAAGGCAGGAGGAAAAGGGGATGACAGAGGATGAGATGGTTGGATGGCATCACGGACTCAAAGGACAGGAGTTTGAGCAAGCTCTGGGAGTTGGTGAAGGACAGAGGGGTCTGGCTTACTGCAGTCCATGGGATCACAAAGGGTAGGACACAACTGAGCAACTGAACAACAACAGTGTAAACCCGGGAACATTGTCAAGGAATCCAATTTCAGGACCTGCTGGTGTGTTAAGAGAGTAAACCTGGAATACATCCAAGATGTCTATAAAACTGGCTCTTCAGCTGTTCAGAGTAAAATTATCATGGGCTGCTGCTATGAAGAAATAGAATATTAACCTCATTTCTGATATCATTCACAGAGCAAGAAGATATAAAAGATCGGTATGTCAACATCCACAAGGTATATTTCTAGGAGGAATTAATCTGTTCAGAGAAAATTGTTTGACAGGAAAATTACCACAAGAGAAAGAGAGTTCTTAAAAAGCAAGAGCCCTTAATGGAAAGGACCAAGGAAAAGCAGAGCTGAGCTGCTGTAATGAGCCCTTCAGAAGACGCCTCTTTGCTCATCGTCTTCCTTGTCGACCTGACCCCTGTTCTCCGCATTTCTCCAGGCTCTCTATTCTCTAGGTCCGACTTCTTAATACTCAAATGCTCGCCCAGCCCTTCACTCTCCTCCCCTTCAGAGCAGAGTGAAGTAACTTTAGAAAAATCGAACGTGTTCTGAATGCAGACAGACACTGACCCCTGTGCCGGGCCCTCCCGCTGGCCGGCATGTGTTCCTCTCTCCCCAGCTCTACTTTTTGCCCCAGGAAACTGCTCTGCGTGGAATCCGTGAGCAGGTCCTCCGCCCTCCTGGCTTCTCTCTGTGACCCACCAAGTAGAAGCCCCCTGAAGGGATCAGAGAGAGGACATATGGGGCAGGTCGTTCACGCTGCCGGCTCCTCCTGTGAGATCTTGCCATGGTTCCCGACAGAAAGCAAGCGCACCTCTCAGGGCAGCCACCTTTCTGCACCTCTCCATAGACTCCAGCTACTGCTCTTTCCCCTTCTTCCTGTCTACCCCAGGATTAGTCACTCAGTCATGTCCAACTCTTAGCAACCCCATGGACTGGAGTTCGCCAGGCTCCTCTTCCCATGGGATTCTCCAGACAAGAATACTGGAGTGGGTTGCCATTTTCTTCTTCAGGGGCTCTTCCCAACCCAGGGATGGAACCCAGGTCTCCTATATTGCAGATAGATTCTTTACCATCTGAGCCACCGGGGAAGCCCAAGGATGGCCACAGCTTATCTATTCGTGGACCAGGCATCTGCACCGTCTCACGGCTTCTTTATGCCCATGATACTCCTAACATAATTCAGGCATAAACGCTCTGAGTTTTCCTGACTGCCCAGAGATCTGTGGGCTTCTCAGGTGGCACTGGTTGTAAAGAACTTGCCTGACAATGCAGGAGACTTAAGAAACAAGGGTTCAATCCCTGGGTTGGAAAGATCTCCTGGAGGAGGAAATGGCAACCCACTCCAGTATCCTTGCCTGGGAAATCCCATGGACAGAGGAGCCTGACGGGCTACAGTTGATAGCGTTGAAAAGAGTGAGACGCGACTAGTGACTAAGCACAGGAAACATGCCGGTATAGTCAACCTTCTCCAAAGGACACAGAACACACTTTGAAAACAAATAATCCTAGTCCGTCCTCCTTTCTCACCAGAGAAAATCGCAATTTTCAGTTACTCATTTCCTCATTTCTTACTTTTTAGTCGAACATATATATTATGATATTTCTATGCTTATTTTGTCATGTGTTTTAAACTTTTCATAGATGTTCATACTGCATGTATTCTTCTCTCAATCTTGACTTTTTTCACTCAATTTTATATTCCAGACTTTCCTCCATGTTATTACCTATATGACATTTTCACTACTGCATTTTTTTTCAATTACATCATATATACTATACTTCATGCATCCTTTATTCTTCAGAAGAACATCTGTACCATTTGCACAATTTCACTGTTACACCATCTACAGCCATAGATTCACTTCACAGGTCTTCTGGATCATGTCTTTTTAAGGTATACTGCTAGGACAATGAGTTATTATAACATCTTCAATTTTGCTAAACAATGACAGATTATTTTCCAAAGGAACTAGACCATCTTTTTAAAACATCAGAAGTACTTAACAATTCCACAAACCCTACTTCTTTGTCAACACTTGATATTGTCCAACAATTAAATTTTTACAGGTCAGTGTGTGTGAAACTAATTTTATTGCAGCTTTAATTTGCAGTTACCTAGATCATGGCATCTGGTCCCATCACTTCTTGGGAAATAGATGGGGAAACAGTGGAAACCGTGTCAGACTTTATTTTTTGGGGCTCCAAAATCACTGCAGATGCTGATTGCAGCCATGAAATTAAAAGAAGCTTAACCCTTGGAAGGAAAGTTATGACCAGCCTAGATAGCATATTAAAAAGCAGAGACATTACTTTGCCAACAAAGGTCCGTCTAGTCAAGGCTATGGTTTTTCCCGTGGTCATTATGGATGTGAGAGTTGGACTGTGAAGAAAGCTGATCACCTAAGAATTGATGCTTTTGAACTGTGGTGTTGGAGAAGACTCTTGACAGTCCCTTGGACTGCAAGGAGATCCAACCAGTCCATTCTAAAGGAGATCAATCCTGGGTGTTCATTGGAAGGACTTATGCTAAAGCTGAAACTCCAATACTTTGGCCACCTCATGTGACAAGTTGACTCACTGGAAAAGACTCTGATGCTGGGAGCGATTGAGGGTGGGAGGAGACGGGGATGACAGAGAGTGAGATGGCTGGATGGCATCACCGACTGGATGGACATGAGTTTGAGTGAACTCCGGGAGTTGGTGATGGACAGGGAGGCCTGGCGTGCTGTGTTTCATGGGGTCGCTAAGAGTCGGACACGACTGAGCGACTGAACTGAACTGAACTGAGAGAAAATTTTGGGCTACCCTGGTGACTCAGATGGTAAAGAATCTGTCTGCAATGTAGGAGACCCAGATTTGATTCCCTGGGTCAGGAAGATCCCCTGGAGAAGGGAATCCAACCCACTCCAGTATTCTTGTCTGAGAAACCCATGGACAGAGGAGCCTGGTGGACCACAGTCCATGGGGTCACAAAAGATCGGACATCACTTAGTGACTATACAACAACATGCTTTCCTCACGTATGCAGGTCAGACACATGTCACTTGTCCCAAATCAGACACACAAGTGAGCAGAGCTGGGATTAAGATCCAGACATGAATCAAAGCCAATTCACTTCTTGAACCCCCATGAACCACAAGTAGTTTGCAGAGCCAGGTCTGTGCCTGAGGTCACTTGCAGTGACCAGGATGGAAAAGCCAGAATAGTGTAGTCACACGGAGGCATCTCAGACAAGGAGGGCCCATCGAGCAGAACTAGCTTCTCCCCCCACACACACACAACTTACTGCTATTCTGTCACGAACTTGACTCCCTGAGTAGACTTCACAGCTAGTAAGTGCATGTGGCTACAACTTCCAAGAGGAGAGTGGAACCATGAACGGCAAATCGTAGAATATCATGCACTTGATGAGTCCCTAGTATTTGCTGAAGCAAAGAAACAATTTAGCAATCATGCACTGTTTCAAATTGGAGGCTAACTAGGTAGATGACATATAATTAGAAAATCAATATTTCATTTTGAATAGTATTATTTATTGTAATATCCATCGTAGGAACTTAATAGGTTAATTTAGCAAAATATACTAAAAACGTGCAAGCATATGATTTGAAGGTAATTTAACAGATAAAAAAAGTTTAAAAAATATAAAGAGATCCTCAACACACTCATATCTTCCACAAGCTCCAATTTCCTCACCTGTTGATTACTTTCCTGCTTTAGCTGTCATGTAACTCAAAGAGCTGGTTCCTATTTGCACCAAGTGTGACAGTTACCAGCAATATGAAGAAAAACATATCTCTCCTAAACAACAAGAGCACTATTCCAACCTCTTCACATAAAGAAAAGGGGCATTCAGCCTTCAAAAGCTGCCACTTTCCTATCGATACTGACACCCAAGTGCATTCCACAAAATCCCAAACAATTCTTAACTTGATTCTCTGATTAAGATAAGACCTTTTGAGCATGGTAATATTAGAAGTTACACCATAATTTTCAAATGTGATTAAATTATTCTATACTTTTATAATATACTGGTCAAAAATATGACTTTTAACATAAAAAAAACATATTTGCAATAGATAAACCTGACCATATTAATATTCAACCAGAAGCTAACCAAAGTCAACCTGCAAAAAAAATGGGACTGACACAAGAGAAGAAAATGCTACTAAGTTTTATGTCACCAAATGCTATTCTTTAAAATTTTTGTTATTAGTTATGTTATTTAAACTTTATATAAACCTCAGCAACTCTGTTATGGTATTTTGGTTTTGTTCTCATATGGTAGAAGAGAAGGTTGAATGTAAAAGAATTATAATAAAATCATGGTATAATTCAATGCCTCCCCAATTATCAAAGCTATAAATAGTAGAAAGGAGCTTGGGAATCTTCTTGAGTCTATTACTCATGTTCTTTCCAGCACTCATCTATTACTGCATGTCATAATACAATGTAAACATAATATCATGCATGCATTTTCCAAAGCAGGAAAATATTATTCAGCCTAACTTTCATAATGATTCATACTTTAGAAAACTTGAAACGTTCACAGTGACCTACTCCATTTTGTAATCCTGAAGGCAGCTAACATCAATCTCTGGGATTCAAATCTGTTTTCCATTGTAGCATGCTTAATTCTGCCTGGACAGACTACTGCTACTTTAAAAGAAAAAAAAATGCATTAATTTATTTCAAAGGACCACAGAGAGCTACTGGCACAGTAACCAAGGTATGTAAAATCCTTGGCTAACCATGGAGCTTGCAGAGATGAGTTCTTGGTCTCTGTGCTTCCCACACTCTGTGGAAGCTTCTGAACAGAAAGTCAATACTAAGAATGAAGTGGAACTGTCTGACCCCTGCCCCCCAACACACACACACACACACACACACCGGTTCTGTTCCCTTTCCACTGGTGCTGTTACTCTCAGCACCTAGGACAGCTCCTCTCCTTCCCTTCTCCCCTCTCCTTTCTGAGGCCAGCTGCGTGAACACAAAGGCCTCTGATTCCCTCCCCCACTTGCCAGCATTGCCACTGTTGCTCAGGCTATTCTGTGTCTCCGTACCTGCTGTTCCCGCGTCCCCGCCACTTTGACATGGCCCCCAACTGGTGCTGCTCCGTGGGTCAATTCACTCCTCACTCCATCTAGGAAACTGCTGACAAGTCCATGACTTATAATCTCTACTATGACAATTATCATTTTCTATTTTATTTTATGTGATGCATTATAAAGACTTCAGAATGTGCTCATATTTTCCAAGATAAATGTCAGGATTTAGTATCTTGGCCACATTTTTTTCCTCAAGCTGTATTTTCAATTGTATGAGTTTATAAAGGTGTTAAACTCCAACCACATTCTCCTATATGTACAATATATTCTCTATGTTGAAGCATTTATATTACTGTATCATCAGTTTATATAATCCTATCTAGGTTAGAATATAAAAGACCAGAATTAGGTATGACAAAACAACAGTTGGGGAATGAGTCATTAAGTTTGCTTTTATTTACTTAATAAAGTTTTAATATTTTCAAATATGCATTCTTTCTAAGTCTCAGAACTGTTGGTGGTATAATAATAAGCCCACAATATACAATTATTTTAAAATTAAATTGAGATCATACATGTGAAATTATAAGCATATTATAAGAACTCAAGAAATGCTAGCTTTTATCAATATCACATGACTCCTTAAATACAGTTCTAAATCTCATTTGAGAGCAAGTGTTATGACAATGAAGCATATAGATACACCATGAGCCATATATAGAAATTTAAAAGTGTACTTTAATAAAGCTGTAAGTTTTGCTCATTATATATATCAAATATATGTACCTCAAACTCATTCAAATGCTCTGAAATATACTTCAGGTTAAAAAAGAAAAAAAAAATGTCCCTTTATCAGTGAGCTACACAATAATAGAACAGGCATAGAGAAAAATGGTGGACATTTTAGGTCCATGGTCCACTCTCATTTTAAAGATCTGTTAATTTAGGTTCCATAGAAGTGACATATTTTGTTCAAGGTCACTCAGCTGGTTAATAGTAGCATTTTGATTATAGCCTAATTTTCCCAGCTCTAAAATCTATGGTATATTTTGGTACCAAATTTATATTTATTTTAATATATGCAAGTATAACTGAGTTTTGATCATAGAAAGTTCTTTAAAGACCAAGTACTTCAAGAGTACTTATAAAGTCCTTTAAAACGGTCTCATAAATACTGGAAAACGAACAACTCACAGCACACTCTGATGTCCTATTCATCTTGGGTTGCTTTGTAATCCATCATAATATTTAAAAGCTGATAAATTATGCTTCAGTGTGATTCATTTTACTTTTGTGTATTGTTTTTCTGTATAGAGAAGGAAAATATCTGTCAACCAAGCTTCAAAGAAAAGTATTCAGTTCACAAAAGTCCAAAATGCTGGAAAGGTTTTCCAAAATATTCAGCTAATATTCTCCATCCTTGAAAAAAGACTGAGCTAAATTGTTTCTTTTTGTACTTTTTTAATTTAATTACTGGCATACATAATTTATGTACTCAAACCGTTCACAACTACGTCTTCATACAGTTTGAAAGCCTCTAACAGAATGGTTTCCTCCCAGTCTGAGAGTCACACTACCTTGTGGGAGGATTAACAGGACAGCTTGATAAAATACGCCCAGGGGCTATGGAGTCCAGAGAATTACAGTGTGCTGAACTGAACAGCGCGTCTACTATGACTGCTGCTCCAGTGTTCTCGCGGTGAGCTCTGATCAGCAGGGCCGCGCGTTCTCAACTGCACTGGCTGAACTCCCACACACTGGCAGCAAATCTTGCTCTGAAGCCGCTGAAAGGCTGCAAAACTTGTTCTGAGAGTTAGGTCTTCAAAGCACAGTCACTGAAGTATTGTCCCGGGAGTCCAGGAAAGACTATATCTACTAGCAGATCGGCGAGAGGCGGCTCTGTGGTTTCCCCCACCCCTTTAGAAAACGTCCCCGTCTGGGCCGGGCTTCAAGCAGGTGGAGGGAGATGCCCACACATGCCCCATCCAGAGTGTTAAAGAAGAAACGGACTGCAGTCTCTCAGGCTGGAAAAGCCATGGATCTTCTGGCTCATGCCTGGTGAGCAAAACGTCCTAGAATCAGTATCTCATAAAAACAGGCTTCGATTTCCCCCAGGGGATTACCATTCATATTTACTGTGAAACAATAAATACTCCCCCCTTTGGCAGAGAACATGCCATTAAATTCAATGTCTCTCCATCATTTTGTGAAGGAGTATCTGATTAAATACTGTCCCAAGGGGCAGATCAATGACTCCTATCTTTGTTGTTTGGTAAAAACCTCCAAACAGTTACATTCTTTGCATTTGATAGTTAACCCTTGAAGGGAGGAGAAAGGGCAGCCATATCTTCCCAATAAAGCTCTAAATTAAATATGATTGATTAATTAAATGTTGTTGTTGTTTAGTTGCTAAGTAGAATGCAACTTCTGTGACCCCATGGACCTTAGCCTGCCAGACTCCTCTTTCCGTGGGATTTTCCAGGCAAGAACACTGGAGTGGGTTGCCATTTCCTCCTCCAGGGGATATTCCCAACCCAGGGATCAAACCCCGGTCTCTTGCATTGCAGGCAGATTCTTTTTATTTATTCATTTATTTTAATTGGAGGCTAATTACTTTACAATATTGTAGTGGTTTTTGCCATACATTGACTTGAATCAGCCATGGGTGTACATGTTCTTTATCGCTGAGCTGTCAGCCATCAGGGAAGCCCCACACTTATGATTAATTAAATAAATGTAACACAGAATGAAAGGAAGAGAAGGCGACAAAGAAAAATAGCTATACGCTAAAAGAAAATGTGAATAATAAGAATAAAAACCAGAGAGGGCACACCTGTAAAAGTCACATACATCTTAGGTGGGTTCAGCCTTTAACCGCATTTACTGCCTAGAGTTGACCCTCTCTGTGCGTGTGCACGCAGCCGGTTTCCATATTTTGGCTTCCAGTGCTCCTGAAGGCGACCACACCAACAGTCCACAGCAGTACAGGCTTGCCAGTGGTCCTCACCCCTCACAAGGCGTGTATCCTCTGTGAGGTTCTGTCCACAACACACACCCCGACTGCTGGCAGGTGTCAACTGGAGGACCCTCTTGCCAGTGTGGTTCCTGTGACCCCTGTCCAATGTGTGTACGTCCAATGAAAAACTTCTTCAAAGCTGTAGTGAAATCAAAATGTCTCGGATTTGATGAATTGAGGTGAATTGCTTTGAGGTGCCAGGTCTCCCTCGTTTAAATGCAAATCCTGAAGTTAATTTTAGAAATGAAAAGAATCACAGAGATCATATAATCAAATGCTCTCATTTTCCAGGAGAAGATACTGAAGGTCAGAGAAGGTAAGCATCTTGCCTGAAATAACACCAGTAAAATATTAACTGTAAATACATATAATGAGCCTGCAACAGGCATCTGACTGTGTGTCATGCTAGCTGTGTTTTCTGATCAATTTCTTCTCCCATTTTCCACAACTCTTACCAACTATGTATTTCTCTGGCCAAAAAGATCTAATGTTTCTCTGCTCATTTATCATTGATGATCTTATCCACTACTACAGTAAAATAACAAGAGCCAACTTTTTTTCTCAACTAATCAATAATGTCCATTTGTCTACATATCTATCCATCTTCTATCTGTTCAACTTTGACAGCATTCATTCTTTTTTTTTCTCCCGACACCAAAAGCAGGTTTTATCTGTTACTTAGAGCTCTCTATTCACTATTTACTATGACTTATTATTTCCTTCTGCTTTCTGGAAAAAAAAATCTCACATTAGCAATTATGCCTTCTATAGTTACACATATACTTACAGGTCATCATAAACCCATGATCCATGTCTTTTTCAAATACACACCCATACACACAAAAGTTCTTTTGGGCCAAAGTCCCCTTCCAGGTACCATAATATATATCACCTTCTTTTTATATCCAAGTTTCTTTAAAGTTTTATTTTGCTTTATATTCCTAATCACCTACTCTTCAACCACTCCCATAGTCCTCTGATCCCATGGCTGCAAGAGTTTCTGAGAAACAAAGTGAACTCCACGATTCTGATCCCAATGAATGGTTGAAGTCCTCATCCTACTGGAGACCGCAGCAGCATCTGAACATCATCAATGCACAAAACACCCTCGAAAATTCCTGAAGCCTCATCTGACTCAAACCCATCTCCCTGTGTGTCTACCATCTAATTCCAATATTCCCTTTCTGAGCATAAGTGCTGGAAATGTTGCCTATGCTCACTGACCAGTTTTTACCTCTAGTACCCTACCTGCACTCAGTATAACCTACAATCTGCCCCCACCATCCCATTCAGCAGTTCTGTCTGTACTGCAGCCCTTACTAGACACAGAGATGGGCACAGACACCGGAGTGGACTTCTCAGATTTGTGTTTTCAAAAAAAAAAAAAAGCACTTTGGATAGGGTGTGGCATGAGATTGCTTGATGACAGGCTTTTACATCAGCTTGACTGTGATTATTTAGCTGGTTATTGCAGTTGGTCAGTAGAGAAATGATGGCATCTTCCCCTACAGTGGTGATGGGAATGTCCGCGAGGGTGTAGATGTGAGAGACGTATGGGAGAGATAAAAACAGGACATGGTGAGGTGTAGCCAGGAGAGGACTGGGTCAAGATTTTCTCCAGACTTCTGCACTGAACACAGGGCAGAAGGCAGTGGTGTGTCCCAAGATAAAGCACAGAGGAAGAGAAGCAGGTTGTATAGGTTTGGAACACAGACAGGCAGTTTCATCACCAGAACGGCAGTAGCCAGTAGGCAGTTGGGAATGTAGGATTAGAGATCAGAAGAAAAGGCTGACATGGAACTGTGTCTAGGAGTCCTTTAGTATACATCTATTCATTCAAATGTATTCATTAAGTACCTACCTATTGTATGGCAAACCTAGACAGCATATTAAAAAACAGAGACCTCACTTTGCCCACAAAGGTCCATCTAGTCAAAGCTAGAGTTTTACCAGTAGTCATATATGGAGTTGGGCCATAAAGAAGGCTGAGCACTGAAGAATTGATGCTTTCAAATTGTAGCATTGGAGAAGACTCTTGAGAGTCCCTTGGACTGCAAGGAGATTAAACCAGTCCACCGTAAAGGAAATCAACCCTGAATATTCACTGGAAGGACTGATGCTGAAGCTGAAGCTACAATATTTTGGCCACCTGTTGTGAAGCACTGACTCATTGGAAAAGACCCTGATGCTGGGAAAGATGGAGGGCAGGATGAGAAGCAGGTGACAGAGGATGAGATGGCTGGATGGAATCATCAACTCAATGGACACGAGTTTGAGCAAACTCCAGGAGATAGAGAAGGACAGGGAAACCAGGCGTGCTGCATTCCATGGGGTCACAAAGAATCAGACACGACTTACTGATGAACAACCACCACTGTACACAGGCATAGTTGAATCCTCTGGAAGTATACAGTAATGGAGGGAACACAATTATCTGCCTTTATGGAGTTTACATTTGATTTGCTGAAATAAAAAGAAGACATTAAACAATACACTGTGCTGGCGATGCCATGCATCGTAAAATAGAAGTAGGCTGGAGTAAGGAACGCAGATCATACTGGACTTTGGTGATGCATATAGATGGAAAGTACAGCCATGAAAATTCACGAGTTAAAATATTTCCAGTGAGCTCTGGCGAGGAGGAACTCACGGGACACTCATGAAATTTCTTATAGAGAAGGGGGTAACCCTGAGGGTATGACAGTCAAGACAAAAGTGTGGCAAGAGAGGAAGGAAATTTCCACTCTATGAAATCTGGAGGTAATGCAGTTAAACTAAAGATTCAAGGGGAGTAGCAGGCTTCACAATATTATCTTATAATACAGTCCAAATCTGTTAGTGTGCAAGTTCTTAATTGGCAAGATTGAGCCATGGACCCTCTCCAACTTCATTCCAGGCTTCCCTCTCCATCACTCTATCTGGCTACACTATACTTCCCTCAATATCTTACGTGTGTTCTTTACTGTGCTCCAGCCTCAGAGCCCTTGCACTTTTATTTATGTTATTCAACCACTGTCTGATAGTCACATCTTTACCTATTAGCCTAAAACCCACCTCTGCAGAGAAGCCTTCAAGCCTCTCCCAGGCTGGGGTAAGCGGCTTTGCATACACCTCCATAACAACGTGAGTGGGCTTCCCTGGTGGCTCAGTGGTAAAGAATTCACCTGCAGTGCAGGAGATTCAGGAGACTAGGGTTCAATCCCTGGGTCAGTAAGATTCCCTGGAGCGGGGCATGGCAACCCACTCCAGTATTCTTGCCCAGAGAATCCCATGGACAGAGGAGACTGGTGGGCTACAGTCCATGGGATCACAAAGAGTCAAACACGGCTGAAGTGACTTAGCATGCACCCACACACAACAATGTGAGTATGCCCTCCGTGACACTCATCATTTGTATGAATTTAGTTTCCACATTTTCCTTAATATTAAGGCTCTTTTTATGTTCATAGGAGTCAGCCACTTCTTTTCATTTGAGCTACATAGTTATCTACTTATTTTCCTTCTTGAAGGTGCAGACTCTGCTCCATCAGCCCCTAAGCTCTCAATGTTACATTCCTTTCAGGTGGATACTCGCGTTGCTCTGTCCTACCTAATGATTTCTGACTGAACTGTTTAGGAGAGAATAGGGAAAGAGAGGGTGAAAAGGGAGAGGAAAGGGAAGAAGAGATGAGAAGAGGGAAGGGAGGGAAAGGCAGAGGGAGAGAGAGGAAGACAAAGATGGAATAAGCGTAAGAAGTTATTCTTTACAGTTAAAGTACAGATTAAATATGAATTGTACAAGCCCACTTTTCATTATTTTCTCTTTTCTTTGAGTGCAAGAATCAAGCGTAATCACAGAAGAGAACTGAATGAAGCCTGACAACATCACATATATCCAGTTCAGAACAGGACAAAGGAGAACCACTGCCCAGGACCTCCTGCAACTCTCTTAGAACTCAGAGAAGAGGGCCTATTTCTTAAGTGAAGTGAATTTCCTTCCTGCTTCTACTGGGTCTTCTAACAGCCAGCAGCCATTGCAGACATCACCTGTACCTTCTGGGTACCTTGTCCACTGGATATAAGTGGTTGGGAAAGGCAGGCTTGTCAAAGATATGTGGTCCTCAGATGGAGAATTCACTCTGAACTATAAACAGGCTATATGGAGGCTTCCAAAAGGCGGTATTTTATAATTGAGCCATGATTCCTATTTTTAATCCCTTAGCATTGAGTCCAAGCCCAGGGATCACCTCTAACATTAGGGAAAACAGCAGTGCAACTGCCCAGAGCGACACTTGACTCACACAGCAAAGGAGGTGGTGTACATGATTTCATTGAAATGTACAGTGGAAATCTGGAAAACAATGTAACTGCTGGGAAATTGCAGGGCTGTTCTTTTCTAGGAGATCAACATTTCTGGAGAAGCAGGATTCTTCCTCCTGAGGTGGGGGTGGGAGGAGGGTGAGGTTGGGGATCAGCCCAGGGTCCAGAACTTAGCCTCAGCGCACAGGTGCCCTGGGGCTTAGGGGGCAGACCTTTCTCTGGTTGTTATGCAACTTTCCTGAAGCTGTGGACACAAATGTTCTTGTCCCTACCAATTGCATAGAAATGCTTGAATGGCCCCAGTAGGAGTCTATAATTTCTTCCACTGTACTGAAATTCTGGCTCAAAGGCAAACATCATAGCATAATAGGGATTCATTTATGTCACAAAGGGCTAACAACTGCAATCAAAAAAAAAAAAAAAAACCTGAAAAATTACTCAAATTAACCCTGTGTGTGCTCCATCAGGGTGTTTCTCGCCTTTCAGACTGAACATAAATGTCCTGCAAGAGTGATACAGGGTAGAGCAGCATGCAGGGATATGCTGGCTCTCTTTCTTTACTCCAGAACGTGCAGATCTGGATCTCGCTTAAATAAAGACACACTGATGAGACAGAAAATGCCAAGTACAGAGCCCAGGGCACGGTGACTTGACAAGACGGTGAAAGCCTGAGTGGCCAGAATGGATTCTCCTGCGCCCTGAGCTGAGTCTCCTAGACTCCCTTCACTTCTCAGAATTTCAGAGGAGCCTAGAGAAGTTTCTTTCTTTTTCCTTAGATTGCAGGATATAACCGGTGCCAGAGGAAATTCCGTGTCTCTCCTGTCTGATATTTACACGCTCCATCTCCAACTGCAGTGTCTCATCCCTTCAGGCTCAACATTCCATGTCATGTAAATGAAACTCCTTTTAATTAGAGGATATAGTTGGGGTTATTACCAACTGCAAGTGAATGCCGATGATACAGCTGGTATTTGTATAGCACCTTCACATTGTCTATTTCAATTAATCCTGACAGGAATTAAGAAGCAGAAAGGGTTATTTGCTCAGTCATGTCTGACTCTTTACGACCCCATGGACTGTAGCCCACCAGGCTCCCCTGCCCATGGGATTCTCCAGGCAAGAACACTGGAGAATGCAGCCATTTCCTTCTCTAGGAGATCTTCCCAACCCAGGGATCAAACCCAAATATCTTGTGTTGCAGGTAGATTCTTTACTGTCTGAAACACAGGGAAGGTGAGGATGGTTTACTTATATACAGGAAACATTCAAATCAATGGTAATTCTCCAAAGTGGCTGCTGCTGCTGCTAAGTCACTTCAGTCGTGTCTGACTCTGTGTGACCCCATAGACGGCAGCCCACCAGGCTCCCCCATCCCTGGGATTCTCCAGGCAAGAACACTGGAGTGGGTTGCCATTTCTTTCTCCAATGTGTGAAAGTGAAAGTGAAGTCACTCAGTCTTGTCTGACTGGTAGCGACCCCATGGACTGCAGTCCACCAGGCTCCTCCGTCCATTGGCAGAGACAATGTGAGCATATGTGCGCTCAGGCAACTCAGTTCTCCATCACGTTTCCAGGAGACAATGTGCCTTCCACTTTGGTACCAAAAGTTCCCAGAAAAGTCTTGATAAGAAAAAGCGCTGTCCTTGGGAGTCAGTGAAGGAAGAGAAGTAGAAAGAGAAGTTGGAAATTATTCAGTATTATCTCCAGAACTAGCTCTGTGTCTTTAATTACATTAAAGAATGGATGTTGATGCCTCTGAGAAGTATAAGCAAAAATAGAAAGCCTCAGTGGACTCTGCCTCAGAATATTTAAAAAATCACATTTCGAAATAAGTTGAAGGGTTAGTTGCTACTGCAGGATGTCTTTGTATTTTAAAATCAACCCTTTCCTCACAGCCAGTTGGTGATGGCATTATGAAAACCTGAACCAGACAGCAACAGCCAGATTAGCCAAGGGTCAGGCGGCTTTCTGTGCTGCCCATCAGATGTCTTCTTCCAGAAAGTATGCACAGCCATGAACACACCGAAGCTGTCAGTGATGGCCACCTGCTGGGCTTACTGGAACATGCAAATGTTGACACATTAAAACTTAGCTTCCCTGCATTTTGTTCCTGTGACAGCGCAAATGGTGTGTCAACTGTGGCTAGGAAATGGGACCTTCCATTTGCTCTGCACCCAAGAAAATGAATACAGGAGGGACACTCATTACATCAGCTGTTGACAATTCTCAACACTTGGAATGTAGAACTGACTCTTCCAGAAGCAGAAAATTCTATTGCTAACGTGATTCATTTAATGCTATTGGAAAACTGTTTTAAACAGGACTATGTCAAACACATCAGTCAGTCAGTTCAGTCGCTCAGTCATGTCTGACTCTTTGCGACTCCATGAATCACAGCACGCCAGGCCTCCCTGTCCATCACCAACTCCTGGAGTTCACTCAAACTCATGTCCATCGAGTCGGTGATGCCATCCAGCCAACTCACTCTCTGTCGTCCCCTTCTCCTCCCGCCCCCAATCTTTCCCAGCATCACTCTTTTCCAGTGAGTCAACTCATCGCATGAGGTGGCCAAAGTATTGGAGTTTCAGTTTTAGCATCAGTCCTTCCAATGAATACCCAGGATTGATCTCCTTTAGAATGGACTGGTTGGATCTCCTTGCAGTATAAGGGACTCTCAAGAGTCTTCTCCAACACCACAGTTCAAAAGCATCAATTCTTCGGTGATCAGCTTTCTTCACAGTCCAACTCTCACATCCATACATGACCACTGGAAAAACCATAGCCTTGACTAGACGGACCTTTGTTGGCAAAGTAATATCTCTGCTTTTTAATATACTATCTAGGTGGGTCATAACTTTCCTTCCAAGAAGTAAGTGTCTTTTAATTTCATGGCTGCAATCAGCAACCGCAGCAATTTTGGAGCCCCAAAAAATAAAGTCTGACATTGTTTCCACTGTTTCCCCATCTATTTCCCATGAAGTGATGGGACCAGATGCCATGATCTTTGTTTTCTGAATGTGGAGCTTCAAGCCAACCTTTTCACTCTCCTCTTTCACTTTCATCAAGAGGCTTTTGAGTTCCTCTTCACTCTCTGCCATAAGGGTGGTGTCATCTGCATATCTGAGGCTATTGATATTCTCCCGGCAATCTTGATTCCAGCTTATGCTTCTTCCAGCCCAGCGTTCCTCATGATGTACTCTACATATAAGTTAAATAAGCAGGATGACAATATACAGCCTTGACGTACTCCTTTTCCTATTTGGAACCAGTCTGTTGTTCCATGTCCAGTTCTAACTGTTGCTTCCTGACCTGCATACAGGTTTCTCAAGAGGCAGGTCAGGTGGTCTGGTATTCCCATCTCTTTCAGAATGTTCCACAGTTTACTGTGATCCACACAGTCAAAGGCTTTGGCATAGTCAAAGAAGCAGAAATAGAAGTTTTTCTAGAACTCTCTTGCTTTCTCCATGATCCAGAAGATGTTGGCAATTTGATCTCTGGTGCCTCTGCCTTTTCTAAAACCTGCTTGTACATCTGGAAGTTCATGGTACACATATTGCTGAAGCCTGGCTTGGAGAATTTTGAATGCTGTCAAACACATAGTAAGCTAGAGAATGTCAGTATTAAAATCTTTGTGACTGAGAGCCTTGCTAACTCTTATTAACATGCCAAAGTACATGATAGTTTACATGAAGTTCTAAAGATTCTGAGTAGATTAGTTTAAAATCAACATGTGCAACATCTGCACTGATCTTAAAGTGCTGCTCGTAAAGCAGCTAACAGTCACTCTGTGCACACTCACTGGGCGTGAACAGGCACTATTCTGACCACTTGCTATCCATCAGCTTACACAGCTCCCATAACAAACTTCTTTGGAGAGGAATTCAGAGTGAGAGTTTATGTGTCCCACCCAATGCTGCACTCAAAGCAAGTGGCTCTGAGTGGATGGATACAATGTCACCTGAATAATTTTGTCCTCATTACATCTCTGTATAACAGACTCTGACCTAATCTTCTTTAAGATGAAGAACTGGGATCCTGAGATGGTTGATAAGTAGCAGAACTTCTGTTCAAACACGGATACTACAATTCTAACCTCAGGTTCTCCAACCACATAACGGTGGCATCCCTTGGATTTCATGGTTTCATTATGAACAAGCAAACGCAATAAGAACTAAGAACTGCCAGCAAAGCCAAAGGACTTCAACTGAAATCATAACTTGTAACACATAACTCTTCAAAGGCATGTCTTATCTCAGCCCTTATTGTCATTCTCCTCAATAGCAATTTTCATTTTTATATGATTTTTCCAAACATTGTTTTCTTTGAAACTCTTCCCAACATAGATTCTTGAAATCTAGATACAATTAAAATTAAATGCATTTACTTTCCAAGGGAATAATAAAATTGGTGAACGTTCAAAGAACTGCTGGGTAGGTGAAAGTCACAGCTCTTTTGGATTTGAGTTTCTCTAGGCACGAGCAATGGAGAAAGCAATGGCAAGCCACTCCAGTACTATTGCCTAGAAAATCCCATGGATGGAGGAGCCTGGTAGGCTGCAGTCTGTGGGGTCGCTAAGGGTCAGACACAACTGAGTGAATTCACTTTCACTTTTCACTTTCACACATTGGAGAAGGAAATGGCAACCCACTCCAGTGTTCTTGCCTGGAGAATCCCAGGGACAGGCGAGCCTGTTGGGCTTCCGTCTATGGGTCACACAGAGTCGGACACCACTGAAGTGACTTAGCAGCAGCAGCAGCAGCAGGCATGAGCAAAGGGGCTTCCCGGCAGGGGACTAGGGGTAAAGAACTCACCTGCCAATGCAGGGATATATGAGATGTGGGTTCAGTCCCTGGGTCAGGAAGATCCCCTGGAGGAGGACACAGAAACCCATTCCAGTGTTCTTGCCTAGAGAATTCCATGGGCAGAGGAGCCTGGAGGGCTACAGCTCATAGGGTCACAAAGAGTTGGACATGACTGAAGCAGCTTAGCACGCACATATGAGTAAAACAAGGATGTGAGGAGAGGTTCAATGAAGGGAGAGGAGAGTTAGGAATGAAGCTGCAAGTCTTCTCTTAATCTCATCCTTTCATTCCACTTGAAAGATGCATCTCACAATTATAGTTATTTTCTAATAAGAATTAGAGCTCTTGAATACACATTCACATTTTTATTCCATGGGGTATGTTAACAGAGTATTGCTTTATTACATTCCTTCATGTGATCTTGGCAAAACTTTGATTTAGTTACGCTGGCTAAAAATGATCAGCCACACTTTGTAGGTGATGAAACTGAGCTAGAGGATGCTCAGTGACTTGCCCCTTGTAAAGCACACTGGCGAGGATGAGAACTGGGCTACAGCATGAGTCTCTGCTCCTTCTGCCAGAGGCCTTTCTGCTTCCCCAGTCTACCTGCCTCTTTGGTCAATGAGATGAAGGTAAACTTTTGTTTATTTATTTATTTTTCAGAAATCTTTTTATTAACAGAATATCTTTTTGTTTGTTAGACCAGCCCATGACATGAAGCCACCAAAGTGTACTAAGCACCTGAGCATGGGCAAAGCTGATAAATAGCTTGGAAAATGATCATTTGTTTAATTCAATGTATGTGAGAGTTGGACTGTGAAGAAAGCTGATCGCCGAAGAATTAATGCTTTTGAACTGTGGTGTTGGAGAAGACTCTTGAGAGTCCCTTATACTGCAAGGAGATCCAACCAGTCCATTCTAAGGGAGATCAATCCTGGGTGTTCATTGGAGGGACTGATGCTAAAGCTGAAACTGCAATACTTTGGCCACCTCATGCGACGAGTTGACTCACTGGAAAAGACTCGGATGCTGGGAAAGGTTGGGGGCAGGAGGAGAAGGGGACGACCAAGAATGAGATGGCTGGATGGCATCACCAACTCTGTGGACATGAGTTTGAGTGAACTCCAGGAGTTGGTGATGGACAGGGAGGCCTGGCGTGCTGTGATTCATGGGGTCGCGGAGAGTTGGACACGACTGAGCGACTGAACTGAAATGAACTGAACTCAACTGATTTAAGTAGTAGCTATCTCCCTTCAGGGATAAAAATAAGTTCACTGATTCATTCAACAATGTGCAAGAGATATACAAATAAATAAAAGAGACCAAGATTCAGTTCTCATGGTGCTAACATTCTAATGGGAGAGATAGACTACCAGCAAAAACCTGCATAAAAAGTACTGTTGAGTTAGATAAACACAAAGCAGAGAGGCGGCAATTTAAAATCGGAAGGGTCAGGGAAGGTCCCACTGAAACTGTGAGGTCTGAGCGAAGACAGAGTGGAACAACCTTGGCAGCTACCTTGGTGGAAGGATTCCAGGCAGAGAAGCAAGCAGGGAAGACCCTGCCATGGGGATTCAGGGACACATCCGAGACAGCAAGGTGCCTGGCATGGCTGGAGAAGAGCCCTCAGAGACGTGGTGTAGGGCCTCAGGCCACTGCAAAGAATGTCCCTTTGCGCTGATTGAGGAAGAAGCCATCAAGGGGATTTCAGCCTAGGAGTGATATTATCAGACATGTGTTACGGAAACAACATTCTGGTAGCTCTTTGAAGCACAGTTCGATGGGACTGAGAATGGAGGAAAGGGTTCTGTTGGGAAATTGGAGGGTGGAAGGCAAGAGCTGACTGTGGCTTAGACTAGGGTTGCAGCAGGATATGTAGTAAGAACATAAAAAAGGAAATACGTCCACTGGATTCCCCAACAGACTTCAAGCTGGTATGAAAGAAACAGAAGTCCAAGATGACCCTAATGCCTTTCTCCTGCATTACCAGTTGATTCATGAGAACGGATGTGAGAAGGGTAAGTTAGGGCCAGTGGTAAGCAGCACAATTCTGAAAGTGACAAGTTTGAGATTTTTTTTATTGGACTTCAAAGTAGAGATATCACTTATACAAATCTGGAAAGTTATGCCTGATATTCAACAAGACGGTGGTGATTGACAGTGCCCAGATGATGTTTCAGATCCTTAGAGGGACGCCTAGGAGTGAAGAGAGGAGAGGAGATGCCCAGGACCGCCCTGGAGCCCTGGAACTGCTTGATGTGCCAGCCACCATGCAGGCACCTCCTTAATGCAGCATGCAAACTTGGGTGAAGTTAGAAACCCAATTCCTCAGTCACTTGGCAAAATCTCAGTTGCTCACTCAGTTGACCATACGTGGCTAATAGCTGAAATCCAAGGGCGCACAGATCCCTGGGTCAGGAAGATCCCCTGGAGGAGGGCATGTCAACCCATCCAATATTTTTGCCTGGAGAATCCTGTGAACAGAAGAACCTGGCAGGCTACAGTCCATGGGGTCACAAGGAGTTGGACACAACTGAAGTGACTTAGCATGCATAGCCCTGAGGGCAAAACTGTGTGACTACATGGGAGTAACTTGTAAATAGTAAAATGGTATGTAAATGCAATACTAATTTTGTAAATTTCCTCTGATAATATTTATTATCTTTCCTTTAGACTCTAACCTAGAATCTTTAGGAAGCATCTTCGAAGAAATGCATCTACATACATATCCTCATAAAACAAAATAAGAAAGTGTTAACAGAGAGAAGTCAAAAAAAAAAAGATAAAAACACTAATATTAAACAAACTTTAAAAGCCAGGGAAAGTATTGATCAAATCTCTCAAATCTCTCCACAGTCACAAAACACATAATAAAATATTAGCCAAAAAATTCAATAATATATAAAAATAATCATACACTATGACCAGGTATCTTCTGCTGGTTCATCAGTCAAAACTCTCTAACTGTGTTATCCCACATCAAGAGGCTACAGAAGAAAAAATATGATCATATCAATTCAGAAAACATATTTCACAAAATTCAGCAGTCATTCATGATAAAAGCTCTCAACAGATTAGGAATATAGGGAAACTTCTCCAGCCTGAAAGACTATCCATTACATACCTACAGCCAAATTCATAACAGAGAAATGGAAATTGGATACCACTGTGGTCTGGAGCCCAACAAGGATGTCCCCTCTCACTCTCTGACTTGACATCAACTAGAAGACCTACCAACCACTGTAGAAAAGGATATAAATGTACACATATCGGGAAGGAGTAAATAAAAATCTTTATTTGCAGATGACATGACTGCACATATAGAACACACCAAACAACTGAGAAAATAACTCCTGGAGCTGATAAGCAAGAACAGCAAAATAATAGCATACAAAGCAAACATACAAAAGTCAATTGCATTCCTATAGACCAGAAATTAACTCTTGGAATTTGAAATTTAAAAAATAATAATAAATCATTGCTATTTACAATCACACCAAACAAAACAAAATACTTAAGTAGAAAAATAATGAAGCACATATAAAATCTGTCTGCAGAAAGCAATAAACACCACATGAGAGAATCAAGGAAAATCTAAACAAATGGAGAGAGAGTCCATGTTCATGTACTAGAAGAGTCAATATCATTAAGATGTGAACTATTGCCCCTCTAGATCAATGGATTCAAAGCACGCTCATTTAAAACCACAGTAAGCTGTTCTGCAGATACTGGCAAACTTATTATAACATTTAGATGGAAAGGTAAAAGCCCTATAATAGCCTAACTATTAGGGAAGAAAAACAGTTCAAAGACTCACTACAAAGCTACATTATTCAAGAATGCTTTATGCAAGACAACATGGTTCCGGTGAAAGAACAGACACATAGACTCATAGAAGCAACAATCAGTGTGTACATGCTAAGTCACTTCAGTCGCATCTGACTGAGTGGCCTCATGGACTTGTAGCCTGCCAGGCTTCTCTGTCCATGGAATTTTCCAGGCAAGAATACTGGAGTGAGTTGCCATGCCCTGCTCCAGTGGATCTTTCCAACTCAGGGACTGAACTCACATCGCCTGCAGCTCCATTGGCAGGCAGATTCTTTACCATGGAGCCACTGGGGAACCCCAGAAGCAACAATAACCTGCAGCAATGAGGTCCTCCAGTGTTCTGATATTGGTTTATAATGTCATGACCTATGAAAAGAATCAAGGTTCCTTGAAGGAATGGCTGATTCTAGGACTGGAGCCTGGAGCAACTTACAGAGTAGAAAGTAAGAAAGTACTCCCCCAAAAGGCTAAACTGATGGGACCATGTCAAAGTGATACAGGAGTCAACTGAAAGATCCTAATGGCCAAATATAGAATGCATTTGGCAAAAAATAACTAATTGAGTTAAAAACTAATTAGAGAAGGTAGGACTGGATGATACCTCAAAATATAAAGCAAATATCCATGAGTCCACACTGACGCAAATAGATGATTGAATAATTAAATAAAGAGAAGAGAACAGAACAAGTCTCTCTTGCAGAAAAATTCCAAATAATAATAAAAAAAGAGGTTCTATCCTCATGGAAGTATAATAGAACATAACTCCCATCCATTAAACATGGTCTATGCAGATGGACTCCCTTCTAAAGTGCATGGTACGGAACCCGGGGGAGAAAAACAGAATGACTTTATCGTATAGAAACATGGCAAACACGCCTCAGCCCAGTAATATAGTCAACGAGTCATGGACAGTATGCACTTTTGACAAGATATGATGAAAACAGCACTTCACCTTATGAAGCCTTCCTCCACAAAACCCATAACTCTTGTGTAACCATGAGAAAAACCATCAGGCAAACTCAACTGGGGAACAAGCTACAGAATTCCTGATCAGTTGGCCTCCAACCTGTCAAAGTCAAGAACAAGGAAAGTCAGAAACGGTCAGAGAAAATACCCTAAGAAGACATATAAACCAACTGCAACATGGTTTCATGGAATCCCAGCACAAAAACAGTTAAAACGTAAATAAGAGTGAAGCATGGACTTTAGTTACTAATAATTCACTCATACTGTATTATTAATTGTAAAAAGGGCACCACGCTAACTCAAGATGTTGATAATAGGAAAATGGAGTTTGGGGTATACAGAACTCTATGTTCCTTCCTCTCAAATTTCTATAAATATAAATATACTAAAATAAAATTAAAAATAAATGATTTAAACTTGTTCTTTAGCTTCATTCATATTTAAATTGAGACTACCTCAACTTTATTTCTATATTTGCATACAGGAAATTTCAGGAAATAATAGAAAAAGCCATATAAACCACCAGGTTTAAATTCCATCTCTATCATTCTTCACCTGTGTCATTATATGCAAATCTATTTCTTCATTTCCACCTCATAAGAATAAGTGATGAAGTGTTTAGATCCTGTCTAACTTTCCTTCTATCTCTGGAATACATAACTTCTTTTTCTGAAATCAGCGTAAGAGTACTACTTGGATTTATAACCAGTAAATATTCATCAACTGAATACTATATCATCTTTTATTTCTTTTATTTTTCAGATGCCTGATGAATTGACATTATTAATAAACATTCTTCATACAAATAACTCAAGATAATCAACAGGGTAGCAAGTGATTTTTCAAAAATCAGAGTCAAACTATCAGGGTGGGAATGAACTATTTCATAGATGAGCTGACTGACTTCTAGAAAGAGAGGAAATTGTGAATTTATTTAATTAGTGATAGAAATCTACAGGCATCCAGTGCATTCTTGAAATTTTAAATGGAAAATTAGGCAGGCATTTTTTTCTTTAAAAATAGTTTCATCCTACATTTATTAAACTATTTCCATTAAAATAGCAAAAGTGATACTAAATGAGCCATTCTTCTTTGACAGTTATACGAACTACACACACGCACATACATATACACATATACATATATATTAGAGATAAACTATACACACATACAAAAATAATTTTGAACAGTTTTTTTGTGAAAACACTTGTATAATTTACTTATTTCACCTCTGATTATAGCATTCAAGTGCAGGAAAGAGTTACCAGCCTTGATTTTAGAATAAACTTTCTTCATGGCTATGCGGAGCTGAAGCATGAACACGATTTCAGCTCCAGTCCTGGAAGGGAACTACTTCTAAAGGAGGTGATCTGATCCATGCCACACTGGAAGGGCTATGGGTTTCAAACTCACTGGGTCTGAATTCGGAGCCACACAGGTGGGCTGTGTGGGACAGTATACAGCAAATGTGTTTTCCAACAAGAACAGGAGCTCAAGTTCTGAGGGAATAAAGACAACAGAAGACCCGTGTCTTCTCACTAAAGAAAGCCACCTACTCCCCTCCAATCTAGAGAATGCCCACGATCATATACACATGGTGCAATTTTCAGTTGCCCGTATACCCTATTCCCGGAGAAGGCAATGGCAAGCCACTCCAGTACTCTTGCCTAGAAAATCCCATGGATGGAGGAGCCTGGTAGGCTGCAGTCCGTGGGGTCGCTATGGGTCGGACACAACTAAACGACTTCACTTTCACTTTTCACTTTCACACATTGGAGAAGAAAATGGCAACCCATTCCAGTGTTCTTGCCTGGAGAATCCCAGGGATGGGGGAGCCTGGTGGGCTACCGTCTATGGGGTCACACAGAGTCGGACACGACTGAAGTGACTTAGCAGCAGCAGCAGCATACTCTATTCCTATAATTAAGTGCAGTACAACAATATTTTAAACAACCCGCATTGGTCATCATTAGTCCCAGGTATCCTGCAATGTACTGCTATCAAAAACAAAACTCCAAAGACAGTATTATTCCCAGCTTTAGGGGCAGAGAAGTGGTAGAACACAGCAAACATTAATAATGAGTAGAATCATGACAAAGATCTCAGTGTTCACTTTTTTTTTTTTTTGACCATTTCAGGAAATCACTTGCTGTTATTATCAAATATGTAGTCCTCTAGAGATATAGCATTTAATCTGGCTCTCAGAGTCTGGCACTGTCCGCTAGAACTCTCACTTTAAATTCCCACAATTAAATTGGCTAATGAGAATCATGTTAGCGCAAAGTTGCTCATGCTTTCCTGTTGAGAAAGGTTCTGCACGTCCCTAGTTAATGGAGGTTTAAAAAAAAAAAAAAAGAGGGGAAAGGACAAATTAATCCAATTACCTTGTTTCTTCTTTCCTTATTCCAAGGAAAAAGCGTGTTTCTTTACAATTAACATTCAGCACATTTCCCTAATTAATGCAATTGGATAAAATGAAACAAATTCATGATGTCATTAGCTGAGTTCTGCCTAATGAAGTTGGGTTATATGAAACATTAACTGCAGAGCAAATCCCATTTCTGTGGCCAATGAAACACATTTATCATTTCAGCACATTTACTTTGGAAGTACCAATCATGAAGGCTTATCACTACAATCATCATGTCTTGATAAATCAACATAAATTAGCATTTTGATCAATGCCATCAGTAAGCCCAGACTGTGAAGAAAGGAACCCACAGCTTGATAAAGTGGCAAAAGCTAACTGTGCATCTTGACAGAATGACAAGGGGCTGCCTGGTGGACAACCACTGTTTCTTCATTGGAAACCATACTTACCTTACCAAGTTTCATATCCTCCAGATCACGGAAAGGAACTCTAATTCCATAGACACACTGTGAATACCTTAGGAGAAAAGAGTTTTGATCCATGTCCTTCAAGCAGAAGGTGAAAGAGCTGAAAGTTTCTAAAATGTACATGAAACACAAATGCCCATGTTTCTTCAATCTCTTTCATGTAGCCTTTTATCCTTTCCAATTAACATGTGCATTTCACATTAAAGATTTATCTACTCACTGGGATTATAAAGTGGTTGTGGTGGTTTAGTTGCTAAATTGAGTCCAACTCTTGCAGTCTCATAGATGGTAGCCCGCCAGGCTCCTCTGTCCACGGGATTCTCCAGGCAAGAGTACTGGAGTGGGTTGCCATTTCCTTCTTCAGGGGATCTTCCCAACCCAGGGATCAAACCCAGGTCTCCAGCATTGCAGGCAGATTCATTACCCTCTGAGCCACCAGGGAAGCCCTAGGGATTATGAGAGTGCTACTTAAATATTTTAAAATTCTTTACCTTCCAAAGGGAAAACAGATATTCTTGTAAATTCACTTCATCCCTTGTCAGGAAATTATAAACACAATACACTCAAATATTCCTTTCCCTTCCTTTTAATCATCTTTCTATTGTTTAGCAACTGTGGTATTGGAGAAAGCTCCGGAAAATCGGTTGGATTGCAAGGAGATCAAACCAATCAATCCTAAAAGAAATCACTCCTGAATATTCATTGAAAGGACTGATGCTGAAGATGAAGCTACAATACTTTGCCCACCTGATGTGAAGAACTGACTCCTTGAAAAAGACCCTGATGCTCAGAAAGGTTGAAGGCAAGAGGAGAAGGGGATGACAGAGTATGAGATGGTTGGATGGCATCACTGACTCGATGGGACATGAGTTTGAGCAAGCTCTGAGAGTTGGTGATGGACAGGGAAGCTTGGCGTGCTGCAGTCCATGGAGTCTCAAACAGTCAGACACGGCTGAGCAACTGAACTGAACTGATTGTTTAGTATGTAGTTTCCCCAGTGGCTCAGCAGTAAAGAATTCATCTGCAATGCATGAGATGCAGGAGAGGTGGATTTGATCCCTGGGTCGGGAAAACTCTTGCAGGAGAGCATGGTAACCCACTCCAGTATTCTTGCTGGGAAAATCCCATGGACAGAGGAGCCTAGTGGGCGATGGTCCATGGGTCGCAAAGAGTCAGACATCACTGAAGCCACTGAGCACACACACATTGTTTAGTACACAGAATGTTTCTAGATGGTTGTTTATTATCGTGTTTATTATTGGCAAAATTAATACCCTATTCTGATTTTCTTTGTTTTTAATGTATGTTCTTTTCCTGTTGTAGAGTTTCATTCAAAACACTAAGTCACAATTTGTGGGCACTGTCACAGCCTCACTTTCACTGCTGACACAATTTACTGGATCTTGGCAGCTTTGCACAAAGCTGGTTGAGTGATTTGAAGAATGTTGAGATTTGCATGGTCTTTCATCTGATTGGGATTTAGTGATGATTTTCCCATTATTAGAGGGAATTATGGGTTTTCAAGAGGAAGACCACAGAAGTAGAGTACCCTTTTCATCACACCATATCAAGATGCTGATAACCAGTACAACTCTCACTTAAAACAACTATAATTGAGCTGGTTAATGACAATCATGTTGACACCAAGTAGTTCATGCTTTCATGCTGGAAAAAGACCAATGTGATTTGTCACTATCAATGTGATTTACTATGATTGATGTTAACCTGGACAGGTGGCAAATTTACTCTGAAGCAGTTTTCAAAGCTGCCTGCATATGAGAATCACTAGGGGATTTATAAATATACTCATTCCTGTATCCCACCCTGAGACCTTCTGATTTAATTGATCAAAAGTGTGGTCTGGATATCAGTATTTTTAAATGCTCCCCAAGTGAGTCTAATGTGTTGTCAGTATTGAAAACCACTGCTCGAGATCCTGAGACAAGCCACATGAGTGGAGGATTAATCCTCTTAACTGCCTATTAGCCTCAAACATAGAATGGCATTTGAGGCAGTTGACCTAACACTGACTCTCTAGAAGACCACATGAACCCTTATTAGAGCCTGAACTTCAGAGAACTAGCTGTTCTCTGCTTTTGCTTATATCAAAATTTTGGTGTCATCTACGCCTGCTTTTGACCAGATAAGAGGATAAGATGTAACAGCAACAGTCTGCAACTTGAAGCAGCCCTCTCTGAATTCAGGGGCCTGTTTACATCCACTGGAGACAACTGAGTCCTGGCCCCAGCGCTGTGGGCGCTGGGACAAGGCTGACACCTTCACCCTCTGACCAGGCATTCACTGACCCCTCTTATTCCTCCCCTAAAGTCCCTTCCCAAAGATTAAACATATCCAGAAGGAGAATATCAAAATTGTTATAAAGCTGTGATAATTAAAAGACCATTGTTTAGGGTTGGATTCACTGACCACTGCAGTACACTAGACAAACTCTAATGTTTCCTTCCATAAATGGAAACTTGTACAAAGAGATGTAGCATCACCACTCAGCAGAAAGGGCTCAATTGCTTAGCATGGTTTAGTAGATCAGGTAAGGGTTGCTGTCCAGTTGCTCAGTCTCAACCTACTCTTTCTGACCCCATGGACTGCAGCATGCCAGGCCTGCCTGTCCTTCACTGCTGCTGCTGCTAAGTCACTTCAGTTGTGTCCGACTCTGTGCAACCCCATAGAGGGCAGCCAACCAGGGGATTCTCCAGGCAGGAACACTGGAGTGGGTTCCATTTCCTTCTACTTCCCGGAGTTTGCTCAAGTTCATGTCCATTGAGTTGGTGAAGCCATCCAATCATCTCATCCTCTGTTGTCCCCTTCTCCTCCTGCCTTCAATCTTTCCCAGCATCAGGGCCTGTTCTAATGAGTCGGCTCTTAACATCAAGTGGCCAAAGTATTGGAGCTTCAGCTTCAGCATCAGTTCTTCCAATGAATATTCAGGACTGATCTCCTTTAGGATTGACTAGTTTGATCCCCTTGCTGTCCAGGGACTCTTAAGAGTCTTCTTTAACACCACGGTTCAAAAGCATCAATTATTTGATGCTCATCCTTCTCTATGGTCCAACACTCACTCATCACTTCTTTATGGTCAAGTATAGGCTTACTCCTTGGAAGGAAAGTTATGACCAACCTAGATAGTATATTAAAAAACAGAGACATTACTTTGCCAACCAAGGTCCATCTAGTCAAGGCTATGGTTTTTCCCGTGGTCATGTATGGATGTGAGAGTTGGACTGTGAAGAAAGCTGATCGCCGAAGAATTGATGCTTTTGAACTGTGGTGCTGGAAAAGACTCTTGAGAGTCCCTTGGACTGCAAGGAGATCCAACCAGTCCATTCTAACGGAGATCAATCCTGGGTGTTCATTGGAAGGACTGATGCTAAAGCTGAAACTCCAATACTTTGGACACCTCATGCGACGAGTTGACTCACTGGAAAAGACTCTGATGCTGGGAGGGATTGGGGGCAGGAGGAGACAGGGACGACAGAGAATGAGATGGCTGGATGGCATCACCGACTCGATGGACATGAGTCTGAGTGAACTCCGGGATGGACAGGGAGGCCTGGCGTGCTGTGATTCATGGGGTCGCAAAGAGTCGGACACGACTGAGCGACTGAACTGAACTGATAGGACTCCTGGAAAAACCATACCTTTGACTATATGGATCTGTCAGCAAAGTAATGTCTCTGCTTTTTTAATACACTGTCTTGGTTTGTCATAGCTTTTCTTCCAAGAAGCAGGTTTCTTTTAATTTCATGGTGGCAGTCACCATATACAGTGATTTTGGACCCCAAGAAAATAAAGTCTGTCACTGTTTCCATTGATCAGGTGAGTAGAAAATAATAAAGTTAAATGTCCACATCACATGGGGTTTCCCTGGTGGCTCAGCAGTAAAGAATCTGCCTGCAATGCAGGAGCTGCAGGAGCTGCAGGTTTGATCCCAGGAGTCAGAAAGACCTCCTGGAGGGGGGAGTGGCAACCCTCTCCAGTTCTTGCCTGGGGAATCCCATGGACAGAAGAGCCTGGCTGTCCACGGTCCACAGGGTCAATAAGAATCGAACACAATTGAAGCAACTTAGCATGCACATCACGTGACTCAGAATATACATTCCTGATGTATTAGGATCTAAATGATAAATGTAAAACTGTAAAAAAATAATAGAAGCCAATGGAAAACACTCTATGAATATTCTCAGGACATAGAAGAACCTCTTGAGCAAAACAGAAAAAGCACACACACAAAAAATGAGAAACGTAAGGTAACATTCATTAAAACAAATATTTTGAACAAAATAAACACATTAGAAGCCATCTGCAATGCATAAGCCAACAACATATCACTAAGATAATTGAACAAAACTTAGGCAGATAAATTGGATCAGATAGATCTACCTTAAGCTTTGTTTATGTTAATGAAACAAAAAGCAAAATATCACAAAAGTTCAGTTCAATGAGTTGCCATTTATCTTATGTGTCAAAAACACACAAAGGAATAATAAATACACTGTTTAAAAAGTAAATATACAGTAAAAGTAAAAAGGCATGGCAGGGAAGGCTACACACATTTTTCAGACAGTGAAGCTATGATGGAATTAAGGAAGGTTACAAAGGATATTTTAACAATATATTTGAAGTTTTACTTCGTAAGTCATTATTTGAAGCAAATAAAAATGCAGTAAATTGTGTGAACTACACAGGAGAATAAATGGTTCTATTAGTCCATATTTTTTTCAGAATATTTGAAATTATATAAATTTAAAAACAGATTAGAAAGGAAACAAGGTGAAATATATGAAAGCTAAGGTGCATGCCTCAGTGTGCTCAGACTGGGGGTATTTACATATTTTTCCCATTTAACTCATATGTTTTCCATTTTCCAATGAAGATAACCATGGTAACAAGAAAAAAATTTGTTTGAAAGTAGACGTCTTTTTTTTTCAATTTTTCAAATACACTAGAAAAATAAATTACAAAAATCTCTATCCCTTCATATCTGTCATCTTTCTATACCTATCCATCATCTATCCAGCATCTACCATCTACATCTAAAAAACAGAGACTCAAAAAAACTTACCATTTAAAGCACAGAAATATATTTCCTAAGCATTAGTGTTTTTCTCAGAACAAATTCATGTTTCATTGCCCTGTTTGGCATTTTGTTGTTGTTTAGTCACAAAGTAGTGTCTGACTCTTTTGAGACCCCATGGACTGCAGCCCGCCAGGCTCCTCCATCAATGGGATTGCCCCAGCAAGAATGTGGGAGTCGGTTGCCATTGCTTCCTCCAGGGGATCTTCCCGACCCAGGGATCGAACTCACATCTCTTATGTCTCCTGCATTGGCAGGCGGATTCTTTATCACTGAGCCACCTGGGAAGCCATTTTACCATATGTCAGTCTGCGTTTCAGTGTTCTGTAGAGAAAACTGTCTTATCTCTGAAGTACAGATTAATTAATCATATACTAGAAAACTATTTATTTCCCAAGAATTCATTAGTAAGACTGAAAGAATGGCACAAAACTAGTCTTTGTTAGTAAGTGAAAAGAATCGCTCTAAATTAAAGAGGTTTTGAGGTTTTTATTCAGTTTGACACAAATATGAAGAACTATCTTCTCCTATTCTCATAAGTTCATTTTCCCCCAGGAATTATAACACATATGGACGGTGATCAAGCATCCACAGAGTGAGCCGTATGAATATACACAAGTCAGAATGCTCATCTCGGTGCTAGCTCACATAGGCAGGGATTAAACCCAGCACCCTCCTCAGAGATCTGGTTCGGTAAAGCAGCTGCATAGGAGAGAAATCTCATTTATGTCCACTCTGGGCAACTCAGTCTTAGAGAGTTTTCTCCTTCTGATAAGTCTCTCTGAAAACTAATAATGCTTGGTTCAGGGCAAGCAGTGGTGGTAGCTTAGTCTGTGGGAAAAAAAACAAAGAAAACAAAAGAATCTGTGACAATGTCTGACCTCTTACTCTGAAAGGGACCACTGGTCAGGTGATTACACTGCTCTCCTCTCTAATTATACAGTAATCATCACCATCTTTCCACAGAACCCCAATGATAAATTAGCTTCTCTTCAGTGGACTCTGCTAGAACGCTAAGCTGTGTGTTTGTTTGTTTGTTTCTTTTTCTTTTTTCTTTTCTGAGCTAGGAAATGATTCTTGATATTGCACACTTCAGATTTTTCTTCATCGTGGCAAACTGTGGTTGACCATTTTCTGAGTGTTTACATTCTACTTTCTATTGCCAATTTCAGGTTGTATCCTTAATTTATTGAGGTCTTTAATTATATTTTCACTGAGTCTTCACTGATTTTTTTTAACTAATAAAGATCTTTGAAAAATTGTGCCAACAATGTTCTTAAATGGGGTTGTTCAGTAGGGATCATTCACTTCAAATAATGTCTTCAATTCAGGCAACAAAATCACACCTGCTATTTGTTTTACACAAGCGTTGCCTATAGTTCAAATCATGTGGCCCTGAAATTCTGCTTTGTTTTGAGAGCTCTTCATAGGTATTGTCTGTTTGGGGCCTTTGTTTTATACTTAGCATGCACTAAAATATCAGAGATTCATAGATATTAGTTCTAGAAACTCTTCCATGGAAATAAAATCTTGGGTAAAGTGACTTAGCCTTTTAGATTCTAACAGCCCATTAATTCAGCCCATTGAGTATCTAGTTTTGGCCAGACACTGAATACGCTTCATTTTTACACTGCAATAACCATATGCTTATTGTTTATTTAAAATATATATATATATATTTGGTACCAAGTATGTTTCCTTAGGGCTTCCCAGGTGGCTTAGTGGTAAAGAATTCACCTGCCAATGCAGAAGATCTTGGCTTCGATCCCTGGTTGGGAAGATCCTGTTGAGAAGGAAGTGGCAACCCACTCCAGTATTCTTGCCTGGAGAATCCCATGGACAGAGGAGCCTGGCAGTCTGCAGTCCATGGTGTCACAAAGAGCTGGACATGACTTACTGACTAAACAACAACAGATGTTACCTTAAGATTGGTGAACAACAGTATTTAAGAGATGCTTACACGGTCTTGAATTAAAGCCATGGTTTAGACCAAGACCATATTCTTCATCTCGAACTCAATATTCTACCCCATATTAAGTCATCAGTTTTTATCTGGGGACTCAATGTATACTAACGCATATATATGGAACTTAGAAAGAGAGTAACATTAACCCTGTATACGAGACAGCAAAAGAGACACAGGTGTACAGAACAGTCTTTGGGACTCTGTGGGAGAGGGTGAGGGTGGGATGATTTGGGAGAATGGCATTGAAACATGTATATTATCATATGTGAAATGAATCACCAGTCCAGGTTCGACACATGATACAGGATGCTCGGGGCTGGTGAACAGGGATGACCTGGAGGGAGGATATGGGGAGGAGGGAGGTGGAAGGGGAGTTCAAGAAAGGGAACACATGTACACCCAGGGCAGATTCATGTCAATGTATGGCAAAACCAACCTATATAATATTGTAAAGTAATTAGCTCCCAATAAAAAAAATTTAAAAATTCTAAAAATTAAAACAACAACAACAACAAGAAAAAACTGTGATAAGGACAGACAGGCTTGGATGAGGGCAGAATCAGCCTGATATAATGAGGAGGTGTATCAGGCTGGGACTCCACAGCAAAAAATAAAAATAAAATAGCAATGGAAGAAGGAGTAGCAAATCATTCTAAAATGCTGCTGGGTCCTGTGACGCGGGAATGAACACTGGGCAGTAGTAATGTCCTCGTGCTGTGGTTCTTAAACATTTCATTTTCCAGACTCCTTTCTACAGTTTAAACATTATTATCCCATCTAGCTCCTTTACTGCTTAGGAAAATATTAATTCTCTTTTATCCCCCCTTAATGGTTTTTTATACAATTTTGACACATTTATTTGACTTCAAGATTAATGTTAATACTATACACCTCTTAGGCAAGACAAGGAATTTAGAAAGATTTAATTCTGTTCCTCTACATTTTTGGTGCCTAGTATTTCAGTACAGGTGTGTGTTCGTCATCGTCAAAACCAAGGTCTTTGTAAAAGGCAGCATTTGTTAGGTTGTAGTCAGGATTGTCATTCTTTTGTTGATCCTGAGTGTAGGATGACCTGACCATCTTTCTTTTTTCAGAACCACATCATTTATTAGTCTTTTAAAATTGTTACTAAGAAACTCTAGTAAACACTTTGTGATTTTTTTATGTTTTTTCTTTGTATTCCCTTCAGTTCAGTTCAGTTCAGTTTAGTCGCTAAGTCGTGTCCGACTCTCCGCGACACCATGAATCACAGCACGCCAGGCCTCCCTGTCCATCACCAAATCCCGGAGTTCACTCAAACTCATGTCCACAGAGTCGGTGATGCCATCCAGCCATCTCACTCTCAGTCATCCCCTTCTCCTCCCGCCCCCAACCTTTCCCAGCATCAGAGTCTTTTCCAGTGAGTCAACTCGTCGCATGAGGTGGCCAAAGTATTGCAGCTTCAGCTTTAGCATCAGTCCTTCCAATGAACACCCAGGATTGATCTCCCTGAGAATGGACTGGTTGGATTTCCTGGCGGTACAAGGGAACCTCAAGAGTCTTCTCCAACACCACAGTTCAAAAGCATCAATTCTTCGGCGATCAGCTTTCTTCACAGTCCAACTCTCACATCCATACATGACCACGGGAAAAACCATAGCCCTGACTAGACGGACCTTGGTTGGCAAAGTAATGTCTCTGCTTTTCAATATATTATCCAGGTTGGTCATAACTTTCCTTCCAAGGAGTAAGCGTCTTTTAATTTCATGGCTGCAATCAGCATCTGCAGTGATTTTGGAGCCCAAAAAAATAAAGTCTGACATTGTTTCCACTGTTTTTCCATCTATTTCCCATGAAGTGATGGGACCAAATGCCATGATCTTTGTTTTCTGAATGTTGAGCTTCCAGCCAACATTTTCACTCTCCTCTTTCACTTTCAACAAGAGGCTTTTGAGTTCCTCTTCACTTTCTACCATAAGGGTTGTGTCATCTGCATATCTGAGGTTATTGATATTTCTCCCAGCAATCTTGATTCCAGCTTGTGCTTCCTCCAGCCCAGCGTTCCTCATGATGTACTCTGCATATAAGTTAAAGAAGCAGGGTGACAATATACAGCCTTGACGCACTCCTTTTCCTATTTGGAACCAGTCTGTTGTTCCATGTAAAGTTCTGACTGTTGCTTCCTGACCTGCATACAGGTTTCTCAAGAGGCAAGTCAGGTGGTCTGGGATTCCCATCTCTTTCAGAATGTTCCACAGTTTATTGTGATCCACACAGTCAAAGGCTTTGGCATAGTCAATGAAGCAGAAATAGATGTTTTTCTGGAACTCTCTTGCTTTCTCCATGATCCAGCGGATGTTGGCAATTTGATCTCTGGGGCCTCTGCCTTTTCTAAAACCTGCTTGAACATCTGGGAGTTCACGGTTCACATATTGCTGAAGCCTGGCTTGGAGAATTTGGATCATGACTTTACTAGCGTGTGAGATGAGTGCAACTGTGCGGTAGTTTGAGCATTCTTTGGCATTGCCTTTCTTTGGGATTGGAATGAAGACTGACCTTTTCCAGTCCTGTGGCCACTGCTGAGTTTTCCAAATTTGCTGCCATATTTAGTGCAGCACTTTCACAGCATCATCTTTCAGGATTTGAAATAGCTCAACCGGAATTCCATCACCTCCACTAGCTTTGTTCGTAGTGATGCTTTGTAAGGCCCACTTGACTTCACATTCCAAGATGTCTGGCTCTAGGTCAGTGATCACATTATCGTGACTATCTTGGTCGTGAAGGTCTTTTTTGTACAGTTCTTCTGTGTATTCTTGCCACCTCTTCTTAACATCTTCTGCTTCTGTTAGGTCCATACCATTTCTGTCCTTTATCGAGCCCATCTTTGCATGAAATGTTCCCTTGGAATCTCTAATTTTCTTGAAGAGATCTCTTGTTTTTCCTATTCTGTTATTTTCCTCTATTTTTTTGCATTGATCACTGTGGAAGGCTTTCTTATCTCTCCTTGCTATTCTTTGGAACTCTGCATTCAGATGCCTATATCTTACCTTTTCTCCTTTGCTTTTTGCTTTTCTTTTTTCACAGCTATTTGTAAGGCCTCCTCAGACAGCCATTTTGCTTTTTTGCATTTCTTTTCCATGGGGATGGTCTTGGTCCCTGTACAATGTCACGAACCTCCGTCCAGAGTTCATCAGGCACTCTATCTATCAGATCTAGTCCCTTAAATCTACTCCTCACTTCCACTGTATAATCATAAGGGATTTGATTTAGGTCATATCTGAATGGTCTAGTGGTTTTCCCTACTTTCTTCAATTTGAGTCTGAATGTGGCAATAAGGAGTTCATGATCTGAGCCACAGTCAGCTCCTGGTCTTGTTTTCGCTAACTGTATACAGCTTGTCCATCTTTGGTTGCAAAGAATATAATCAATTTGATTTCGGTGTTGACCATCTGGTGATGTCCATGTGTAGAGTCTTCTCTTGTGTTGTTGGAAGAGGGTGTTTGCTATGACCAGTGCGTTCTCTTGGCAAAACTCTATTAGCCTTTGCCCTGCTTCATTCTGTACTCCAAGGCCAAATGTGCCTGTTACTCCAGGTGTTTCTTGACTTCCTACTTTTGCATTCCAGTCCCCTATAATGAAAAGTACTTCTTTTTTGGGTGTTAGTTCTAAAAAGTCTTGTAGGTCTTCAAAGAACCTTTCAACTTCGGCTTCTTCAGCGTTACTGGTTGGGGCATAGTCCTGGATTACTGTAATATTGAATGGTTTGCCTTGGAAACGAACAGAAATCATTCTGTCGTTTTTAAGATGGCATCCAAGTACTGCATTTTGGACTCTTTTGTTGACCATGATGGCTACTCCTTTTCTTCTATGGGATTCCTGCCCACAGTGTAAATATAACGGTCATCTGAGTTAAATTCACCCATTCCATTCCATTTTAGTTCACTGATTCCTAGAATGTCTATGTTCACTCTTGCCATCTCCTGTTTGACCACTTCCAATTTGCCTTGATTCATGGACCTAACATTCCAGGGGCCTATGCAATATTGCTCTTTACAGCACCGGACCTTGCCTCTATCACCAGTCACATCCACAACTGGGTATTGGTTTTGCTTTTGCTCCATCCCTTTATTCCTTCTAGAGTTATTTCTCCACTGATCTCCATTAGCATACTGGGCACCTACCGACCTGGGGAATTCCTCATTCAGTATCCTATCATTTTGGCCTTTGATACTGTTCATGGGGTTCTCAAGGCAAGTATACTGAAGTGGTTTGCCATTCCCTTCTCCAGTGGACCACATTCGGCTGTGGTCCATGTGATCAGATCGACTAGTTTCCTGTGATTATGATTTCAGTGTGTCTGCCCTCTGATGCCCCCTCACAATACCTACAGTCTTATTTGTGTTTCTCTTACCTTGGGCGTGGGATATCTCTTCACAGCTTCTCCAAGAAAGCGCAGCCGCTGCACCTTACCTTGGACGAGGGGTATCTCCTCAAGGCTGCCCCCCTGACCTTGAACGTGGAGTAGCTCCTCTCGGTCCTCCTGTGCCCGCACAGCCACCGCCTATTGGACGTGGGGTAGCTCCTCTCAGCCGCACCCCTTTGAGTGGTCGGTTGAGCCGGCATCTCTCGCGTCTGCCCAGTTTCAAATTAATACCACCTGCCCTATGACTCCTGCACTGAGCTTCCCCAGTGGCTCAGATTGCAAAGAATCTGCCTGCAATGGAGGAGACACAGGTTCAATTCCTGGGTCGGAAAGATCCCCTTCAGAAGGAAATGGCTACCCACTCCAGTATTCTTGCCTGGAGAATCCCATGGATAGATGAGCCTGGTAGGCCAAAGTTGATGGGGTCGCAAAGAGTTGGACACAACTGAGTGACCAACACTTTCACTCATTCCTACTGGTGGGACTAAAATGTCCTTCGGCAGACACATAATTTTTTAACTTTGAAGACACACTTGAAAAATTACTATTCCTTATTCTGAACTCATCTATTGTATATCTGATGAGGTGTTTCTATTTACCTGGGACAAAGGGTGAACCATTCATGTCCATTTAGTCCACTCCATAACCTGTATCACTGAGAACTGACCTCCCTCCTCCAAATACAGGGCCAAGATACTGAGAGCATTTTAAATGTCTCTGTTTAATGCTTTTTCTCTTATAAAATGACCTGTAAAATACATGGGTTTGTTTTTTAATAGGCAGAAAAAAGGGAATGGAGCAGTTGTGCTGGTGAAGCGCTCCCACAACACCAGAAAACTGCCTGTTCTCTTCACACTCAGCTGAACCGCTGTCAACAGCGCGGCTGCCTTCTCTGGTTTGCCGGGGGAGGCAGTATGCTTGGGAAGAGCTCACAGTCACGTTGCTGGCTGATAATTAAACCCAGCAGAACATGTCTCCTTCTGGACAGGTAAGCCACCGCGTTCCGTTCTCTGGTAAGTATCTGCCGGGCGGCAATAGACTTCTCCTGTCAAACAACAAGGCTGTTCATCGTCAGGTTCATTCATTACTGCTCATGCCATTTTTAAACTTACTCCTTTTGTTTCTTCCCAAATGATATGTTGTTATGTATGTTATTTCACCTTATCTTTGTGACCTTGGATATGGACATGCCGTCTCCTGCATTTTTCAAGTGTAGGGCTAAGTGTCTCGTGTGTATTAATTACAATCTGTAGAAGTTAGGCATTATTCAGATCTACAGTGAAGAAAACTGGTGCTCACAGAGGCTGCATAGCTTGCCCAATTCACTGGTGGCAGAGACGGGATCTGAATCAAGTTTTATATTTTGAAAACACACATAACTTTCACTACCTTTAACTCTGCAGATAAATAAATTGCAACAGAGAAGTTGTTTTACACATTCTTGGACAAAGAGGCAGCGCATTCAGCTTTCAAATCAGCATATTTTCTACTTTAAAAACTAAATGCATTTCCCAGAATTAAGGGAAATGGTCACCTCATTTTGCCTTTTTAGTTTAGAGTCTGGGCCCAGGACATATATGAGCCTGAGACAAACTATCATGGGTCTCCTGCAGCACTGTGAGGATCAAGAGTGCGAAGGACACACACTCGGGAATTTTACATCAATAATTAGTGCCCTTCAGTCACCAGAAATCTGTCCTCGCCTTCATTCAACTGATCCATGATCTTCCCCTGTGCACTGAGTAACTAGAAATACAGAAGATGGGGAACTGTGGAGGAAGCTAAAACGCAGTGCCTGGGCTTTTTAAGTTCAACGTCAAGGCAAAAAAGACAGATAGTAGATTAAAATAGGATACTACACACACAGCAGAAGCATGTACACAGTGAAAATATGATGAAGGTATACTCCAGGGAAAAAAGTAACTCGATGAGGGCACTGCAGATTTCATCTTTAACAGAATGCTTTCTTCATGTTAAATATTACAATACAGTACAAATGTCACTCCCCGAACCAGAGGACATATGCAGACATGGTGTTTTTTAAGGAGTTTTCAAATGCTTCATTCATTCACTTTTTCAAACATATTATTGAGGGTCTATTTTATTCCAGGAAGTGTTAGGTTCCAGGTCTGTTAAGAATGGGCATAGCCTTTGCTCGCATAAAGCTAAAAGTCTAGGAGGGAAGACATGTTAGTCAAGCTAACTAAACTGTACGTACATCAAACTGTTCTAGAAACACAATTGTGATGATGACTGTAAAACAAAGGACAGGGCTTAAAGAGTCAGTAACGGTTTTGGAAGGAAATAATGCCATTTCCTGGAGAAGGAAATGGCAACCCACTCCAGTACTCTTGCCTGGAAAATTCCATGGACAGAGGAGCCTGGTAGGCTACAGTCCATGGGATCACAAAGAGTTGGACACGACTGAGCAACTTCACTATATATAATGCCATTTCCAGCTACATAGATGGGCCTAAAGATTATCATAGTAAGCAAAGTAAGTCAGATGGAGAAAGACATATTCCATACGGTAAAACATGTGGAATCTAAAATATGGCACAAATAAACCTACCTAAGAAACAAACTGACAGACAACAAATTTATTGTTACCAAGGGGGAAAGGAGGTAGGGGAGGATTAAATTAGGACTTTGGGATTAGCAGATACCAACTATTATTTAGAGAATGGATAAGCAACAAGGTCCTACTGTATCGCATGTTGCTGCTGCTAAGTCACTTCAGTCGTGTCCGACTCTGTGCGACCCCATAGACGGCAGCCCACCAGGCTTCCCTGTCCCTGGGATTCTCCAGGCAAGAACACTGGAGTGGGTTGCCATTTCTTTCTCCAATGTGTGAAAGTGAAAAGTGAAAGTGAAGTTGCTCAGTCATGTCTGACTTGTAGCGACCCCATGGACTGCAGCCTACCAGGCTCCTCGTCCATGGGATTTTCTAGGCAAGAGTACTGGAGTCGCTTGCCATTGCCTTCTCCGACTGTATCGCATAGGGAACTATATTTAATATAATAAATCATATTGGAAAAGAAAGAAAGACAATGGTGGTTTTGTTTCCTTTCTCACCTGATCATGGGTGCGGTGCAGAAATTCTTCTCTGAGGAAGTGATCTTAGATCCATAGAACGAGTAGGGATTACCTATGAGAACTGGAAAGGAAAGAATGTCTGGCAAACACAGGACACTGAACAATAACCTCTGTCTGGGTCACTCCGCAGAGGCAGGAAAGTCAGCAGGAAGTCAGAGACACAGACAGCAACCCCACCAGCCTCCAGGGGCCATGCTCAGGAGAGTGTGGTCTCCTAGGGGAACAGGAGTGACTCAGGACCAAAGTGGCAACAATACGGAAAGGGAGTTAGAACACTGGCCAGAAGACAGTGTGGTTATAAACCAGTGCCGGTGAGAAGAGATGCGAATGAAGTGATTCACCTGGAAACTCTCAGCCGCCAGCACTAAGGTTAGCCCAGCATTCTTTCATTCCTCACTAAGAAATCTAAAATTTCTGAAAGTCCAAAGTAGTCCTGAAACCAGATTTATGATGCTTGGATGAATGAGTCCACATTCAAAGGGCAGGAATATACCAATGAAGATACCCTCGGTTAATTTAAGATTTTATACTTATTTCTGAAATGACAGTTTTCTGAAAGGTGCTGATACTTCCCTTAGAAAAGCCACTGTGACCCTGAACAGACTGCTAAGAGACAGCTGATTTGTACATCGGTTTATCAAAGAAACAAGGCCAGTCATGGACGTGAAGTAAAGAGAAAACCGAGTACAGAGCAACTTGCACTGAGATTAACAGAATCAAAATGAAATACGACCATTATAGAAGCTTAGATCCAGCCTGCAGTAAGATTTTTTTTTAATTAATCCATTAAATTTTTGTCTGTCCTGGGTCTTCGCTGTAGCACATAGCCTTCTGTAGTTGCAGCCTGCTGGCTTAGCTGTCCCACGGCATGTGGGATCTTAGTTCCCCAACCAGGGATGGAAGCTGTGTCCCCTGTATTGGAAGGTGGGTTCTTAACCACTAGACCACCAAGAAACTCCCCAGCCTGCAGTCATATTAATTTAGTTACTTGACTCCTTAGTAACACACTTCCTTAATTTAAGAAATACTTCATGGAACAAAATTCCCCGCCAGTATAATGAATTTCACTCAGCCTTCAGTATGTGAGTATGCATGCATGCATGTGCTCATGTGTATTCCCGAACATCATTTGACCACATGGTTATCTTCCAAATGTCTTGGTCCTACTACGAACGCAGGAGACAATATAAGAAGAGTCATCAGTATGCTTGAAGAACTGGCGCTACTGGCCACAGAGTTGGCAGAAACACTGACTTGAGAAACAGTTTAACGGTTCAGTTCAGTTCAGTTGCGCAGTTGTGTCCGAATCTTTGCAACCCCATGAATCACAGAACGCCAGGCCTCCCTGTCCATCACCAACTCCCAGAGTTCACTCAAACTCATGTCCATCGAGTCGGTAATGCCATCCAGCCATCTCATTCTCTGTCGTCCCCGTCTCCTCCTGCCCCCAATTCTTCCCAGCATCAGAGTCTTTTCCAGTGAGTCAACTCTTCACATGAGGTGACCAAAGTATTGGAGTTTCAGTTTTAGCATCACTCCTTCCAATGAACACCCAGGATTGATCTCCTTTAGAATGAACTGGTTGGATCTCCTTGCAGTCCAAGGGACTCTCAAGAGTTTTCTCCAACACTATAGTTCAAAAGCATCAATTCTTCAGTGCTCAGCTTTCTTTATAGTCCAACTCTCACATCCATACATGACCACTGGAAAAACCATAGCCTTTATTAGAGGGACCTTTGTTGGCAAAGTAATGTCTCTGCTTTTTAATGTGCTGTCTAGCTTGATCACAACTTTCCTTCCAAGGAGTAAGCGTCTTTTAATTTCATGGCTGCAATCAGCATCTGCAGTGATTTTTGGAGCCCAAAATAGTAAAGTCTGACACTGTTTCCACAGTTTCCCCATCTATTTCCCATGAAGTGATGGGACCAGATGCCATGATCTTAGTTTTCTGAATGTTGAGCTTCAAGCCAACTTTTTCAGTCTCCTCTTTCACTTTCATCAACAGGCTTTTTAGTTCCTAATGGCAGATAAACTGGATGAGAAGGAAGCAACAGATGAGAGGCAGTGGTGGTGGACGGAGCAAGATAATCTTGGTCAGTGAGACCACTGACACAATGACACTCATTGTAAAAGAGGAATTGATGTTTTATATCTATTTATCTAGAGATAAGATTAGGGCTAGATTAAAATTAGGGCTAGATTTAATATTTCTCTGCTTTACTTCCTATATCTGTTATATAAATTCTTTTCAACTGAAAAGAAAAAAAAAAAACAACTTTTTTCCCTGCTGCTGCTGCTGCTGCTAAGTCACTTCAGTCGTGTCCGACTCTGTGCGACCCCATAGACGGCAGCCCATCAGGCTTCCCCGTCCCTGGGATTCTCCAGGCAAGAACACTGGAGTGGGCTGCCATTTCCTTCTCCAATGCACGAAAGTGAAAAGTGAAAGGGAAGTCGCTCAGTCGTGTCAGACCCTCAGTGAACCCCATGGACTGCAGCCCACCAGGCTCCTCCGTCCATGGGATTTTCCAGGCAAGAGTACTGGAGTGGGGTGCCATTGCCTTCTCCGTGCATCCCTTTAAAATAGAACTTCAAGTAAACAAATATTAATCATGTACAATAAATTTAAATATATGAAGTTTATATGGTAGGTAAATTTCAAGTCCAATTTGAGTAAAAAAAAATCACTGATATATCTCTCTATAATGAAAATTAGTTTAAAACTTCCTTCACTGTTTATGTTTGGTTGTTCTTTTCAGTCCCTAAGTCGAGTCCGTACACTAGGCTTCCCTGTATTTCACCACTTCCTGGAGTTTGTTCAAACTCATGTCCATTGAGTTGGTGATGCCATCCAACCATCTCTTCCTCTGTCGTCCCTTTCTCCTCCCACCTTCAATCTTTCCCAGCATCAGGGTCTTTTCCAATGAGTCGGCTCTTCACATCTGGTGGCCAAAGTATTGGAGCTTCAGTTTTAGTATCAGTCCTTCCAATGAATATTCAAGATTGAGTTCCTTTAGGATTGACTGGTTTGATCTCCTAGCTGTCCAAAAGATTCTCAAGTCTTCTGTTTGGTAGTGGAAAACAATCTTACCCAAGTTAAGGTAAATTCAGTCATTTTTAGATTTGCTTCATTTATTTTCTGTGTAAATATTCAGTCTCTTCAGGAATCTGCCCTTCCAATTTCCTTCCTATTTCCCTGGTGCCAGGGGATAGAAGATTCTGTTAGATTACATCAGTCACACTGATCATTTTTGTTCGACCAGAGCAACGTACATGAGATTCCACTAAAAACTCGTCATTTTAAACAAGATGAATTCGCAGTAGGTACATGTAACTCATGTAACTCCTGTTACTGTCTACAGAAAAACTGTGTGTGTAAACCTAAATCAAGCACAATGATAAACCTTAAGACTGCAAACAGTACTTTCATGGCACCTACTATAGAGACTGTCCCAGCATGTTATTCCTGAAAAGATGACCTTGACAGAAACATAGTGGATTCCGAGATGGGCTGAAACTGCACCTTCTGTGTCTCCAAATGTCTGTGTTCACGCGCACTCTACATGTCTCCAGTCCGACGTGCAATCAGTTGACAGCAGGCACTCCCTCCCTCCTGTCCTTTTCAGCACTTTGAGGAATGAAAGGAAAACAACAGCCCTACTCTGCTGCTGCCTGGTGATGTGACCCTGGGGTCATAGCTCTGCATTTCAGTCTGTTTCTTATTTCAACTTCCTCCCCTCTCAGAACTTTGGGTCAGTTTCCTAAGGTCATGTTTTCAGGTCTGCCTCAAAATGGTTAAGGCGATTCCTACCAACAGGCACAACCTTTGTTGTTGTTGTTTTACTTGAAAAACAACCTTATTTCAAATTGACACCCTTTCTTGAAAAGTGAATAAGGAGAAAATCTGTACTGGTTATTATATAACAAAAATAACTGTCAATAAGTTTATTTGCTACTTGTAGAACTTCAATTTGTTACAATAAATTAGTGCTACTATTACAAATACCTGACATTCCTGGAATGCTCACTGTGTGAGAAGGGTTCATCTAAATGTTTTAAATGTGCCACATGATAAATCTTCACAATACTCTAATTTAGATGGTAACATTATCCCTTTTTCACCCATGTTGAAACGCAGGGCTGCCTAGAGAGGACACTTTCACAGGAGTCTCTAATGAGCTAAAAAAAATCTTATTAGAAGGAAAGAGAGGGAAGTAAATGACTCACCAAACTGCTACAAGAGCCAGAGCGTCTCATCCTAAATTACCGCAGAAATTAATTGCATGAAATTCTGCAGATAGCACTCTTACCCTAGATGTCTCAGTTTCCTACTTTAAAAAATATGATGAAATTTTCTCCATTACTTTATGAGGCAGTTGGAAGCATCAAATGAGATTTTAAAAAACTATAAATGGGTTCCATATATCTAAAAATCTTCTATTAATGCAAACTTTACTACCCTCAGTCTCTGATATTATCCACTCAAATTGAAGTACATGAATTTCATTTATTATCCACATTGATGTTCACATTTGGAAGTAAAGTTGTTCTTTCATATTTTATATTGTTTTACCATGATGATACTTAACCTACTTATCATGTGGCCTCAATTCCTTGTCATTAATAACACAAAAGGATTATAATTTAGAAACATAATAGGAGAGGATAACTCACTTGTACACTGATTTACTTGAAAGAAAAGGGCTACAAAAGGTCAACTTTTTAAAAAAATGTTTATCATAGGATTTAACAAAGGAAATTAAATAACTACTGAATCTAAAATCTGATAAATATAAAATTATATCCTGTTAAAATTATACCCAGTTAAAGAAAACATGAAAGCCAACTAAATAGTAAAGGAAAATATATGTGTGAGACATGTAACATTACAGTTATTATTTTGATTTTGGTTCAGTTGTGACTGGATTTTGGTAGTAAGTAGAACTGATAATAACTTAGTTGTATTAATGAAAACTATCCTTTGAAATTGATGTATTTGACATGAATAAATTCTCAGTAACAGACATAGCAAACTGTGTCATGATTAAAATAACATTTCATACTCTTTATGTTAAGAGAATACAGCCGTGGTGAGGATAATTTATGACTCTCACATTTCTTTGAGGTTCTGTGAATGGTTATTACTACTGTTATATTTTAAGTCTAATTTCCTTTCCTTGAGCTCTTTTTACCCGTGTTCCACAAAGATATCATTACTTTTAAGAATATGTTTTTCTCCACTGGTTCTTCTAGAAAGATTAATCTTTTTCTTTCATTCATAAAATGAGAGAGAAGGAGATATAAGACATGTAATCTTTGGAATGAGATTTTTTATCTTCTTTTTCTAGAAGGATTTGCAATTTAGTAATCTATTGATCGCTGATAGCTTAGTTGGTAAAGAATCCACCTGCAAAGCAGGAGACCCCAGGTTGATTCCTGGGTCAGGAAGATCTGCTAGAGAAGGGATAGGCTACCCACTGCAGTATTCTGGAGAATTCCATGGACATGAATATACAAGGCCCAAAGTTAATAATGATTATGAATATGGTTATTACATAGCCACTGCAAGTATGGTAATAAAGATTGAATACAGATATTTGTTAAGGAAGATACAGTTGGAAAAACAGACACTAAGTCCCTGGGTATATGATGTAATACCTGTGGGATTTTTTTTCAGAATGGAGAGGCTTTCTAATCCTCACCACTTCATTCTGGCATTTCACAGATTTGAATGTCAACTATGGAATATTCCCCTTGCCTCACAGGCATAAGGGAATATAAGAATTATGAAAGGTTTCTGGCTTTCCATTGAGGAATAAGTCAAATATGAAATAATCATAATGATTTTATATGACTGTATTTATTACTGTAATTCATGAATTACTGATGTGTTATTTCCAAGGTGTAAGTATAAGACAAACTAGACAGCATACTAAAAAGTAGAGACATCACTTTGCCAACAAAGGTCTGTATAGTCAAAGCTACTTCAATTATAAAAGATGGACTCTTTTTCTCTTAATCTTGCTGTTGCTCTGCCTACAGGTACTAATATACCATGTTTATTTATTGTTATACTCAGGATAGACAATAATTTGTCAGTTTAATTTTCTACTTGCCCCAGGTGCTATTTAAGGAAATGACTTTAAATTCCCAAGTAGTACCAACATTTTGTTTTCTAATTGTTATTATTTTTAGCTTATTAAATTGTAATTAGAAAACATGCCTTTTTCCAACTTTGTATCCTTAGAGATAGCTTGCTGTTGTTGTTGTTTCCTGAAAAGGTGATTGGCACTCTGAAAGATGGTTTACTTTCTGAATTCAGAGGGTTCATCTATAAATAGATAAGTGGACGTGATGGAATTCCTATTGAGCTATTTCAAATCCTGAAAGATGATGCTGTGAAAGTGCTGCACTCAACATGCCAGCAAATTTGGAAAACTCAGCAGTGGCCATAGGACTGGAAAAGGTCAGTCTTCATCCCAATCCCAAACAAAGGCAATGCCAAAGAATGCTCAAACTACCGCACAATTGCACTCATCTCACACGCTAGTAAAGTCATGCTCAAAATTCTCCAAGCCAGGCTTCAGCAATATGTGAACCATGAACTCCCAGATTTTCAAGCGGGTTTTAGAAAAGGCAGAGGCACCAGAGATCAAATTGCCAACATCCGCTGGATCATGGAGAAAGCAAGAGAGTTCCAGAAAAACATCTATTTCTGCTTAATTGACTATGCCAAAGCCTTTGACTGTGTGGATCACAATAAACTGTGGAACATTCTGAAAGAGATGGGAATCCCAGACTACCTGACCTGCCTCTTGAGAAACCTGTATGCAGGTCAGGAAGCAACAGTTAGAACTGGACATGGAACAACAGACTGGTTCCAAATAGGAAAAGGAGTACGTCAAGGTTGTATATTGTTACCCTGCATGTTTAACTTCTATGCAGAGTACATCATGAGGAACACTGGGCTGGAAGAAGCACAAGCTGGAATCAAGATTGCTGGGAGAAATATCAATAACCTCAGATATGCAGATGACACCACCCTTATGGTAGAAAGTGAAGAGGAACTCAAAAGCCTCTTGATGAATGTGAAAGAGGAGAGTGAAAAGGTTGGCTTGAAGCTCAACATTCCGAAAACAAAGATCATGGCATCTGGTCCCATCACTTCATGGGAAATAGAGGGGAAACAGTGGAAACAGTGTCAGACTTTATTTTTTGGGCTCCAAAATCACTGAGGATGTTGACGGCATTCATGAAATTAAAAGACGCTTACTTCTTGGAAGGAAAGTTATGACCAACCTAGATATTATATTAAAAAGCAGAGACATTACTTTGCCAACCAAGGTCCGTCTAGTCAAGGCTATGGTTTTTCCAGTGGTCATGTATGAATGTGAGAGTTGGACTGTGAAGAAAGCTGATCACCTAAGAATTGATGCTTCTGAACTGTGGTGCTGGAGAAGACTCTTGAGAGTCCCTTGGACTGCAAGGAGATCCAACCAGTCCATTCTGAAGGAGATCAATCCTGGGTGTTCATTGGAAGGACTGAGGCTAAAGCTGAAACTCCAATACTTTGGCCACCTCATGTGACGAGTTGACTCACTGGAAAAGACTCTGATGCTGGGAGGGATTGGGGGCAGGAGGAGATGGGGACGACAGAGAATGAGATGGCTGGATGGCATCACCGACTCAATGGACATGGGTTTGAGTGAACTCCGGGAGTTGATGATGGACAGGGAGGCCTGGCGTGCTGTGATTCATGGGGTTGCAAAGAGTCAGTGACGACTGAGTGATTGAACTGAATTGAATTAACTGAATGTAACACTAATTATTTACAATATTAATTCTATTATTTAGCTCTTCTTTTTCTTCCCTATAGTGACCATCATGAGCTAAGTCTTCCTGACCAAGGATGGCAAACTGTTTCTATAAAGGGCAGATAGATAGTAAATACTGTAGGTATTGTGGGCCACCTGGGCTCTGTTGCCACTAGTCAATTCTTCACTTTTATAGCTTGAAGGAGGCCATTGACAAATAAGTGAAAGGACACACTTGTCTTCTAAGAAGACATTCTTTTTTAAAAAAAATTATTTATTTTAATTGGAGGTTAATTACTTTACAACATTGTATTGGTTTTGCCATACAAAATCACATGGCAGAAGCACTGGCCTGTGGACAACTGCCTGTCAATTTCTATTTTAAAGTGCTGACTTCCCATATATTTATCCTTATATTTCCTCTTCTTTTGCTTTGTGATGATTAACATCATGTTCTTTTGGACTTAACAATCCAAAATGTTTCATTTTTACTCTAAATATGGATTCTACAGTATTTCATGAAGTACCCCTTCTTGATCTCTTATTTGCTTTTACTCTGGAATTCAACCTTTTATGGTATTAAGATTGTGTTTCTCTCTTTTCTTTGTGTTTATATATCCTGGGTTTTCAGTTTTCTTGTTTATTTTCAACACTCATAAATCACCTTTCAGAGTGATGGATAAATTTTACTTAGAGATATAACTTGGGAATTTTTACGTCTAATTGATAAATCTCGGCAGTTTATTTTTATAGATGGGACACATATTGTTGATGTTTAGTTTTATAAAATGCTCTTATATTTTGTTTCTATTTTTTTCTATTAAGAGTTTTCCCTGCATTATCTATGTTTTGGTTAGTTTTGCCCTCATATTAGCTTTGTTTCTGTTCTGTTGTTTATAGAGAGTTTATATTCATTATAATAATTGTTTCTATAACATTGCTTTTGTATAGCTATAATTCTTTATTTTCTCACATAGTATCTACTAATTTACTTTTGTGGTTAATGAGGATATTCACTATTTCCATGTGCTTTACTACCTCCCTTCTTTCCACTCTGTCAATAGAATTTTTTTCCCTAATGCTTCCTTTATAAAGATATATGTATCTACATTACTCTTTTCACAAATTATTTTCCTTTTTACCTCTCAACTTTCTCTAGGTGCTTTGTTACTTATACCTTATTGTTATTTTATATATTCAGTTTTTGCAACACTGGCATTACATATGTAACATGAATGGTCATTTCTATCAGATTTAACTCTATAGTTAAATATCTTTAATAGCTTCAAAACCAGTTCCAGTTATCTGTTAGCAAGACTTCACACCCTGCACTTTGTATAAGAGCTTCTTGCAACCGTATTCCAGAATTCTTTCAATATTTGGGGGTCGGTCTTTATAGACGAATGGCAATTTGGTTAGCTATAAAATTACTGAGAGACACTTTAGTTGATGTTATTGTAAGCATCATTCAGTTCAGTTCAGTTCAGTCACTCAGTCGTGTCCAACTCTTTGTGACCCCATGAATCACAGCACACCAGGCCTCCCTGTCCATCACCAACTCCCGGAGTTCACTCAGACTCATGTCCATCGAGTCGGTGATGCCATCCAGCCATCTCATTCTCTGTTGTCCCCTTCTCCTCCTGCCCCCAATCCTTCCCAGCATCAGATTCTTTTCCAGTGAGTCAACTCCGCATGAGGTGGCCAAAATATTGGAGTTTCAGCTTTAGCATCAGTCTTTCCAATGAACACCCAGGATTGATCTCCTTTAGAATGGACTGGTTGGATCTCCTTGCAGTCCAAGGGACTCTCAAGAGTCTTCTCCAACACCACAGTTCAAAAGCATCAATTCTTCGGTGATCAGCTTTCTTCACAGTCCATCTCTCACATCCATACATGACCACTGGAAAAACCATACCCTTGACTAGTCGGACCTTTGTTGGCAAAGTAATGTCTCTGCATTACTCTTCAAGTATTGAAGGTTACTGCCAAGCAATGTGAAGCAAGCCTAGCAATTTTGCACCTCATAAGCTGATTATTCTTTTTGACTTGAAAGCCAAAAAACTGTTTTCTTTAACTTCAACATGCATCAGTTTTACTAGAATATCTTTGCATTATTCTATTTTTAATATATAATGTGAAGGATGTTTATATTTCTTCACAATAACCTTTGACTTACACCTGTAGGTATTTTTGCTATGGCTTCAGTCCTCTAAACACGAATCTGATGAATGCCCTTGACCCGTCTTCTCTGTGTATTCACAATATCTATTCCCTCTGTGTTTGGCTGCACTGTGTCCTCGCTGTGCGGGCTTTCCTCTAGCTGCAGGAGCAGGGGTTACTCTGCTGCGGTGTGTGTGCTTCTCATTGCGGGGGCCTCTCTTGTTGTGGAGCACGGGCTCTGGGGTGCGTGGGCTTCAGCAGCTGTGGCTCATGGCTCAGGAGTTTCGGCTCCCAGGCTCCACAGCACAGGCTCAGTAGTTGTGGCACATGAACTTAGTTGTTCCTTGGCACCTGGAATCTTTCCAGATCAGGGATCGAACCCATGTCTTCTGCACTGGCAGGGAGATTCTTCATCACTGAGCCACCTGGGAAGCTTTTCTGTTTATTTTTAATTTTTTATATTTATGTTTATGAGTTCTTTCCTCTTTACCATATGTTGTGTTCTCAGTGGTGTTGTTCTGTTTGTTTCCTTAGCTTTTGATGTGACTCCCATCTCAATTATAGTTCACTTTTCCCCCTCTTGCTGAGGTCTGCTCATTCGTGTCTCAGCTTTAGCTTTTGTAACTTGTCTTCCTTAAGCTTTTTCACTGGGGATCTTTCTCTTATTTTACAAAAGTGATTGCTTCACTAAATTTTATTCCCTTAATTCAAACCAATATTTTTGGGACCAACTGTCATCTGCTTTCTGGCAAGAACTGCCAACTGAGTGCTCTCTGTTGCCATGCATTTTTCCTATTTCTTTTCCCCTTGGTGTGTTTTTTTCAAAGTAGTGATTGAAGGCTAGCTCTTTGCTTCAGTTCTTTCCTAGCGTTTCTTGAACGAACTATTTACAAAAATGTTATGGGTGAGGAAACAGGGCAGGGTTTTGCACTTCCCTAGAGGGATGTAGTTTCACCTTGAACTTACATTCCTGTGAGGTATTTTAACCTTTAGTTATCCCATGGCTGAAATACAGCCCTCAGGGTCAAGATGTAGGAAGTGTCTCCTCCCTCCACCAGCCTTCCTTGAAAACCTGGTGATGTCCTGGGTGTTCAAAAATGAATGGCCCACCAAATCTAAGGGAGATCCCCCACAATAGTCCTTTTGCTCCACTGCAGTGCTATGATACCACTCTAATGACTGAAAGCAAAGAGGAGCTAAAGAGCCTCTTGATGGAGGTCAAAGAGGAGAGCAAGCTGGCTTAAAACTCAACATTCAAAAAGAGATCATGGCATCTGCTCCCATCACTTCATGGCAAACAGTTGGGGAAAAAGTGAAAACAATGACAGACTTTATTTTCTTGGGCTCCAAAATCACTGTGGACAGTGACTACAGCCACGAAATTAAAAGACGCTAGCTCCTTGGAAGAAAAGCTATGACACAGCTAGACAGTGTATTAAAATATTAAAAAACAGAGACATCTATTTGCCAACAAAGGTCCCTACAGTCAAAGTTACGGTTTTTCGAGCAGTCATATACCGATTTTAGAGTTGAACCATAAAGAAGGCTGAGTGCTAAAGAACTGATGCTTTCGAATTGTGGTGCTGGAGAAAACTCTTGAACCTCCCTCGGACAGCAAAATATGAAACCAGTTAATCTTAAAGGAAATCAACCCTGAACATTCATTGGAAGGGCTGATACTAAAACTGAAGCTCCAATATTTTGGCCACCTGATGCAAAACATCGACTCATTGGCAAAGACCCTGATGCTGGGAATGATTGAAGACAAAAGGAGAAGAGGGTGACAGAGGATGAGATGGTAGGATGGCATCATCAACTCAATGGACATGAGTTTGAGCAAACTCTGGGACGTAGTGAAGGGAGGGGAAATCTGGTGTGCTGCAATTCATGGGGTCACAAATAGTCAGACACAACTGAGCGGCTGAACACCAGTAGTGCTATGCAGGGAGGCTGCTTCTTTGTGTGCACCACCTGCTTTGGCAAAACATCTTTTGCTGGATTTCTCTGGTCCATACCAGATACCATGCTATCTACTTCCCGTGTGCTTATTCTGCTTGCTCTCTAGCATGCCTCCTGTGATGTACCTGAGAAACACAAACCTGGCCTGTCCTGACTGGAATGGTTTCTCACTCTTCTCACTGCTTCTGGTTAATTTTTGAAAAGAAAATAAAGTGCATTTGCTTTTTTATCCTTATTTTTTAAGTGTGAAACTTTTCCTTGTATTTTTTTTCATATTTCATTATTAGAAAGTTTTCTAGAAAACAGCCATTGATTTGTTTTAAGAAAAGTAAAATAAATAGCTGAGATTGAAAGGTTGGTATGAGGGGGAGTCATTCTCAAAGATATATTTATCATTCCCTTAATATGGTAGCAACTTCCCTGGTAGCTCAGATGGTAAAGTATCTGTCTGCAATGTGGGAGACCCAGGTTTGATCCCTGGATTTGGAAGATTTCCTGGAGAAGGAAATGGCAACCCACTCCAGTACTCTTGCCTGAAAACTTCAATAGACGGAGGAGCCTGATAGGCTACAGCCCACGGGGTCGCAAAGAATCGGACACGACTGAGCAACTTCACTTTAAAATGTCAAGCTGGTTTTAGAAAAGGTAGAGGAACCAGAGATCAAATTGCCAACATCAGCTGGATCATCGAAAAAGCAAGAGAGTTCCAGAAAAACATCTATTTCTGCTTTATTGACTATGCCAAAGCCTTTGACTCTGTGGATCACAATAAACTGTGGAACATTCTGAAAGAGATGGGAATACCAGACCACCTGACCTGCCTCTTGAGAAACCTATATGCAGGTCAGGAAGCAACAGTCAGAACTGGGCATGGAACAACAGACTGGTTCCAAATAGGAAAAGGAGTACGTCAAGGCTGTATATTGTCACCCTGCTTATTTAACTTATACACAGAGTACATCATGAGAAATGTTGGGCTGGAAGAAGCACAAGCTGGAATCAAGATTGCTGGGAGAAATATCAATAACCTCAGATATGCAGATGACACCACCCTTATGGCAGAAAGTGAAGAGGAACTAAAAAGCTTCTTGATGAAAATGAAAGAGAGTGAAAAAGTTGGCTTAAAGCTCAACATTCATAAACCTAAGATCATGGCATCTGGTCCCATCACTTCATGGAAAATAGATAGGGAAACAGTGGAAACAGTGGCAGACTGTTAAAGGTAAAACTGGTGTTATTATATGTTTGCTTTGTAACTCCAATTTTTATTTCTTGAAAATTTAAAAGACAAATATATAATATCAATATCAGTTCAGTTCAGTCACTCAGTTGTGTCCAACTCTTTGCGACCCCATGAATCACAGCACACCAGGCCTCCCTGTCCATCACCAGCTCCCGGAGTTCACTCAAACTCATGTCCATCGAGTCGGTGATGCCATCCATCCATCTCATTCTCTGTCGTCCCCATCTCCTCTCGCCCCCAATCCCTCTCAGCATCAGAGTCTTTTCCAGTGAGTCAACTAGTCGCAATAAACCTTTATAAACCCTTATCAGCATTATAAAATCATTATAAAACATTATAAATTGTTATAAATCATTGTAAAACATCTTTACAATGTAAAGGATGCTATTTGCAACAACAGTAGGAAAGAAAGGGTTGTATAGAAGCAGAATTTTTATATGCTGTTGGAGTTAACCTGTAACAAATTATAATTAGACTCACACTTCCTGATTTCAGAACCTCACACAAACTTACAATAATCAAAGCAGTGAGGTACTGACATGGACAGACATGTGGCAAATTGGAAGAACTGAGTCCACCCCAAACCCCATATGTCAATGGCCATCTGATTCTTGATAAGAGTTCCCAGGCCATTCATTGAGGAGGAATCCGTCTCTTCAATAAATGATTCTGGGGCAACTGATTTCCACGTGCAAAAGAATGAAGTTGGACTTCTACTTCACACCATATACATTAAAAAAAACTCTTACAAAAACTATAGGGGTAAATCTTCACACCACCTTCAAGTTTAGCAATAGATTCTTGATATTATACAAAAGCACTAGCAAAAACCTTTTTAAAATAGGTAAATTGGATGCTGTTAAAAATCTAAAACATCTGAAAAGACAGTATTTTAAGTGTGGAGGGGCAGCCCACAGATAAGGAAAATAAATGACAATCATCTATCTAATAATGGTTTAATATCCAAAGTATACAAACAACTGCTTCAGGAACATCGACAAGCAACCAGATTTTTTAAATGGGCAATGGTGTGAATAGACATTTTTCAAAAGATGATATACAAAAGGCCAATACGCACATGAAAAGATGCTCAAGGTCATCAGCCATCAGGGAAATGCAAGTCAAAATCATGATGAGATACTGCTGCTGCTGCTGCTGCTAAGTCGCTTCAGTCGTGTCCAACTCTGTGCGATCCCATAGACGGCAGCCAACAGGCTCTGCAATCCCTGGGATTCTCCAGGCAAGGACTCTGGAGTGGGTTGCCATTTCCTTCTCCTGCTGCTGCTGCTGCTAAGTCACTTCAGTCGTGTCCGGCTCTGTGTGACCCCATAGGTGGCAGCCCACCAGGCTCCCCCGTCCCTGGGATTCTCCAGGCAAGAACACTGGAGTGGGTTGCCATTTCCTTCTCCAATGTGTGAAAGTGAAAAGTGAAAGTGAAGTCGCTCAGTCATGTCTGACTCTTAGCGACCCCATGGACTGCAGCCTACCAGGCTTCTCCGTCCATGGGATTTTCCAGGCAAAAGTACTGGAGTGGCTTGCCATTGCCTTCTCTGATGAGATACTACATCACATCTAAAAGGATAACTATAATTTAATTAAAAAAAAACAGCTTTGACAAGAATGTGAAGAAATTGGAAGTATCACTCATGGCTGGTGAGAATGAAAAAGATGATGCAGCCGCTGTAGAAAACAGGTTGCTTTTCAAAGTTAAATACAGAACTGCCACAGGACCTTTTATGAATATATCCAAGAGAAGTGAAAACATGGACTCCAACAGACATTTGCACACCCACATTTACTTCAACATTATCCACAACAGCTGAAAGGTAGAGACAAGGCAACCTAAATATCCATAATCAAATGAATGGACAAGCAAAATGTAGTGTATATGGAATACTACTCAGCTATAAAAGGAATGAAATTCCAATTCTTGCTAAAATAGTGATACACCTTGAAACATTATACTAAATGAAATAAGCCATATACAAGAGGGCAACTATTGTACCATATGAACGACCTAGGCAAATTCATATACTTAGCAATTTAAAGGTTACTGGGGACCTTGGACATGGCAAAATGGGGAGTGATAAGTTAATGAGTATACTTTCTATTTGGAGTGATGAAAAATTTTGGAAATAGGCAGTGGTGATAGCTGTACAAAATTCTAAATTTAATTAGTACCATAGAATTGTATCCTTAAAGTGATTAAAATGGTATATTTTGTGTTATGTATTATATCACGATAAAATATTATAAATTGAAATTATAGCAAATTTAAGAAATAATGGAATAAATATAAAGGCAATAAATTAGAGGCAATAATGTTACTGTTTACAGAACCAAAAAATGGAATATTACATAAAGTTTGGGAACAGGCATCTTATGACCAGTATCATAGTTTCATTACTACTGTTAATCAGCTATTTTCTCAGTGTCTTTAAATATGAGTGTCTTCATTTAGAAAATCAAATTATATCATTTCTCTACTAGATTCATGTAACTGGGAAGGGTTAAATTGACTCCATGCTGTGAGATTTTAACCCTTGTTTTTGCCGTTTTTGTTATTGTAATCATGCAGATAATGGCTTGCCTCAGAGAGCCCTGCCCCCTCTGGCTGACCCTCAAGTGCCTCTCTTCAGCTCCTTGCTGTATTTGTTTGGTCACTGAGTCACGCCCCACTCTTTGTGACCCCATGAGCTGCAGCCCACCGGGCTTCCCATCCCCCAGAGTTTGCTCCAACTCGGGTCCATTGAGGTGATGATGCTGTTTAATCATCTCATCCTCTGCCACTTCCTTTCTCCTTTTACCTTCAGTCTTTCCCAGCATCAGGGTCGTTTTCAATGAGTCAACACTTCGCATCAGGTGGCCAAACTATTAGAGCTTCAGGATCAGTCCTTCCAATGAACATTCAGGGTTGCTTTCCTTTAAGACTGACTGGTTGGATCTCCTTGCAGGCCACAGGACTCTCAAGAGTCTTCTCCAGCACCACAGTTCGAAAGCATCAGTTCTTTAGCCCTCAGCCTTCTTTACGGTCCGATTCTCACATCGGTACATGACTACTGAAAAAACCACATGGACCCATTTGACTATATGGACCTTTGTTGGCAAAGTGATATCTCTACTTTTTAACACACTGTCTAGGTTCGTTATAGCTTTTCTTCCAAGGAGAAAGTGTCTTTTATTTTCATGGGTGCAGTCACCATCCACAGTGATTTTGGAGCCCAAGAAAATACAGTCTGTCACTGTTTCCATTTTTTCTGAATCTATTTGCCATGAAGTGATGGGACTGGATACCATGATCTTAGTTTTCTGAATGTAGAGTTTTAAGACAGCATTTTCACTCTCCTCTTTCACCTTCATCAAGATGCTCTTTAGCTCCTCTTAGCTTTTTTAAATTTAGATCACAGGGAGACAATCTGACCCTGCCTACTTGTGAAACACTCAAAGGAAAATAAACTAATACATTCCCCCTGCCTGAGGCTTGCCGTTCTAGGAGATATTTACAAGAATTAAATGGTCTTTTTACTTTGTTTCCTCACTTGCCCCCATCTCTGATCCATAAAAGAACCTGGCATCTAGGCCTGGACAAAATGCTTATTTTGAGATATTAATCTGCCATCTTCTTGGTCAGTATTTCTCAGAGTTCTTTGTTCTTAGACTTCATTCCACGCAAAGTGATTCATATGTTTCCAGGTTTAACAAAATGAAAGATCCAGAACATTAAAAAAAAAAAAAAAGCTGCCCCATCAGTTACTCTACATATTACTGCAACATGATCCATGGTTCCTTTCTACCCCCAGGTCTCACTTCACTGACACTTAGCTTCTTTTTTAAGTTCATAACTTTACTTCTCCCCACCCCCTTGACACAGTTTTATGTACATAATTAATAGGAAGTAGTGCCAAAATACCTTAGGAGACTGGTGTGGGGGGGATCCTTTTATATTTCTTCCAAAATAATTTACCTACTTTTGAAACGAACCTGCTGTGATAATTCCAAATTATATTTTTACCTATTAACCTTTTAAAAATAATCAAATCCCTTATCTTTTTTAACTAGAACTCATTTTTAAAAGTCTTATATCTAGGAGAAAAAAGAAAAAAAATCTACATTTATTTGAAAAGGAAAACAACACAAGGCAGCACTTTCAGTGGTCACAGATGCAGGACATTAGAGGGCCGGCAGGACAGAGAGCGCCCGCGGGTCTCACGGGCGATGGAAAACAAGGGAAAGGAAACTGATCACTTCCGGCTGGTGGAGGAAGACACTGGTGGATGGGAAAGGCTATTTTCCAGGACTTCAACACTTACCTTTCTGAAGTATGCTTTGCGATCACTTGGGTCTAAAGTGATTTATTGGATTCTGCCCCCTGTGTGCTGGCTCAGGCTCTCCTAACTATCTTCTTCTTTCTGCTGGTCAGGGTATAATAGGGCAGTGCAGCTCCTCCTCCTAGGAGGCCTGAGAAAAGACTTTAATTTGGGGAGTAGAATTCATGTAGCTAGGTAGCTGCTGAGAGACAGTGCTGGAAGCTTGCTGTGGAGAGGATCTTGCTTCCTATGCTGGGAACCTGGCTAATGGGAAAACCTCAGGCAGATAAATTGACTTTTCCCTCTTTTCTGAGCCACTCAGAGTTGGGACCCTTTGAGCAAAAGTCCTGCGCTGTGGCTTGCTGTGACTCTTTGAGGCTTATTTTGGAACAATGCCTAGCCTGGAGGTAGATAACATTCATCTGCATATTTCTTTGTTTTTGTTGGTTTGTTTTCTTTCCTTTTTTTTTTTTTTTGTCAACCTCTAGTGTAACTGCCCTGGGTTCGCCTATATTTTGTTTCCCAAATAAAGTGTTAGCATTTAAATCTCTGCCTTGGGCTCTGCTTTCTACTAAAGGCTGGCTAATGAATTAGGATATTTAAATGCTATTTGAAGACTTCAAAGCCTTCAACAGTCACAAGACTGGGGTGTTGGGACTATTAGGAAATCATGTGAAATGCCATTTAAAGTTTGATTTATTAGGGAATGTAATTTCTGAAAGTTAATGATGCCAAACAAATAGAAATCAAAGTAGATATAAATAAATGGAGAGATGCTCCATGCTCATGGGTTGGGATATACAATGTTGTTAAAATGTCATTTTTTTTCTAAATTAATCTATAGATTCAATGTAATCTCAATCAAAATGCTAGAAAGCTATTTTGTAGATATTGACTAACTGACACTAAGGTTTACATGGAAAGCAGAATTCTGGAATTACAGACACAATACTAAAGAAGAATAACAAAGCTGGAGGGCTGACACGACTAGATTTCAAGACTTACTATAGAGCTACATCAATCGAGACAGTGTGGTACTGGCCAGAGAACAGACACATAAAGCAATGGAATGAAAAAGTCAGTCCAAAAATAAAGCCAACTGATCTTTGAAAGAAAGTGCAAAAGCAATTCAGTGAAGGACATCTTTTCAAAAAGCAATGCTGGAAAAATGGATATCTATATTACAAAAATTTGAGCCTATGCAGAGACCTGATACCTTTTATAAAAATTAACCCCAAATATGTTCCAAAAAGGAAACAAAGAGCACGTTGAAAGAGAATCAAGGAAACAGTCAGAAAGAGCTCCAATGGCCAAAACTGGAGCCATTTTGAGCAACATATTAAACAATAAAAATATTGGATTGTAACACACAGAATAAAATAGTTGTGCAACCATACTGAAATGATCATAATTTCCAAGAGCAAACTTTTCAAGATTTAGGAAAAGATAGAATGCCATTGACACTGTAGTAACTGTTGTGAGTAAAAGCCACTAGAGGATGCCAGCAATATGAGTGAAAGTTAGAATATAAACAATATATTCACAAAATATCAAGATCTCTCTCCTTGATATTAGTCCAGGTTCGATGCATGAGTCGGGGCGCTCAGGGCCGGCGCACTGGGATGACCCTGAGGGATGGGATGGGGAGGAAGGTGGGAGGGAGGTTCAGGATGGGGACACATGTACACCCATGGCTGATTCATGTCAATGTATGGCAAAAAAATCACTACAATATTGAAAAGTAATTAGCCTCCAATTAAAATAAATAAATTTTTAAAAAATAAAATAAATTAAAAAAATAATAACTTTACAGTAGAATAACCCCACCACATCACTTTAACCAAGGGAAGAATTTTATCAGCAGTAATAAACCATGTCCATACCATGTTCCCTGAAGTGATGTATAAAGAAAGGCACATCACTACTGTCATTGTCTTGTCAAAAATGTATAATCTCAGTGGAATCATTAGTAAACAGCAGACAAATCAAATTAAGGCACTTCTACAGAATAACTGGCCAGTATTTTTCAAAATGTCAGAGCCATAAAGAACACTGACTCCCCCGAAAAATGACCAAAACAAAAGGTACAATGACTAATATAATGTGGGATCCTGAACTGGGACCTAGAACAGAAAAAGAACAGTAAGGGAAATCTGGTATAATCTGAGTAGATTATATCAATTATAATTCATCAATTTTTGATCATTGTTCTATTAGGTAAAATGTTTAACATTAAAAAGCCAGATGAACATATATGTGAACTCTATATTATTATTAATATTTTCAAGTCTAAAATTATTTTCAAAAAGTTTAAAAAATGGTCAATCAAAAAATGTATGAATTAAATCATCCAGTTTAATTTTTATTTGAAAAACACTATTGCAATAAAAAAGAGTTATCTTTTGGGTTTGGCCTTGATTTTTATTGTTAGTTCTTGTTTAACTGACATTTTTCAGAGTGGTATCAGAGTCAAAACTCATTTATAACATTATATTGCATCCCCAAAAGAGAAAAAGTTATCTTCTCACCTTGACAACTAAACACAATTGTCAGCTTGCGACCAACACTTAAATCAGTGACATTTTTTTTCATACTGAAAAATCTGTATATCCATCTCACTCTAAGTACAGAATGCATGCTCTAATTGCTGACAGCAAGCTGAGGTAGGATGGGTGGAGTTGGGTCTCAGGGAAATCCCACATGTGTTTTTTCTACTCAGTTCAGTTCAGTTCAGTCGCTCAGTCGTGTCCAAATCTTTGCGACCCCATGAATCACAGCACACCAGGCCTCCCTGTCCATCACCAACTCCCGGAATTCACTCAAACTCATGTCCATCGAGTCGGTGATGCCATCCAGCCATCTCATTCTCTGTCGTCCCCTTCTCCTCCTGCCCCCAATCCCTCCCAGCATCAGGGTCTTTTCCAGTGAGTCAACTCGTCACAGGAGGTGGCCAAAGTATTGGAGTTTCGGCTTTAGCATCAGTCCTTCCAATGAACACCCAGGGTTGATCTCCTTTAGAATGGACTGGTTGGATCTCCTTGCAGTACAAGGGACTCGCAAGAGTATTCTCCAGCACCACAGTTCAAAAGCATCAATTCTTTGGTGATTAGCTTTCTTCACAGTCCAACTCTCACATCAATACATGACCAGGGAAAGACCATAGCCTTGACTAGATGGACCTTGGTTGGCAAAGTAATGTCTCTGCTTTTTAATATGCTATCTAGGTTGGTCATAACTTTCCTTCCAAGGAATAAGCGTCTTTTAATTTCCTGGCTGCAATAAGCATCTGCAGTGATTTTGCAGCCCCAAAAAATAAAGTCTGACACTGTTTCCACTGTTTCCCCCATCTATTTCCCAGGAAGTGATGGGACCAGATGCAATGATCTTCTTTTTCTGAATGTTGAGCTTCAAGCCAACCTTTTCACTCTCCTCTTTCACTTTCATCAAGAGGCCTTTGAGTTCCTCTTCACTTTCTGCCATAAGGGTGGTGTCATCTGCATATCTGAGGTTATTGATATTTCTCTCGGCAATCTTGATTCCAGCTTGTGCTTCTTCCAGTCCAACGTTCCTCATGATGTACTCTGCTAAATAAGCAGGGTGACAATATACAACCTTGACGTACTCCTTTTCCTATTAGGAACCAGTCTGTTGTTCCATGTCCAGTTCTAACTATTGCTTCCTGACCTGCATACAGGTTTCTCAATAGGCAGGTCAGGTGGTCTGGGATTCCCATCTCTTTCAGAATGTTCCACAGTTTATTCTGATCCACACAGTCAAAGGCTTTGGCATAGTCAATGAAGCAGAAACATGTTTTTCTGGAACTCTCTTGGTTTCTCCATGATCCAGTGGATGTTGGTAATTTGATCTCTGGTGCCTCTGCCTTTTCTAAAACCTGCTTGAACATCTGGGAGTTCACGGTTCACATATTGCTGAAGCCTGGCTTGGAGAATTTGGAGCATGACTTTACTAGCATGTGAGATGAGTGCAACTGTGTGGTAGTTTGAGCATTCTTTGGCATTGCCTTTCTTTGGGATTGGAATGAAGACTGATCTTTTCCAGTCCTATGGCCACTGCTGAGTTTTCCAAATTTGCTGCCATATTGAGTGCAGCACTTTCACAGCATCATCTTTCAGGATTTGAAATAGCTCAATCGGAATTCCATCACCTCCACTAGCTTTGTTCGTAGTGATGCTCTCTAAGGCCCACTTGACTTCACATTCCAAGATGTCTGGTTCCAGGTGAGTGATCACGCCATTGTGATTATCTTCGTCATGAAGATCTTTTTTGTACAGTTCTTCTGTGTATTCTTGCCACCTTTTCTTAATATCTTCTGCTTCTGTTAGGTCCATACCATTTCTGTCCTTTCTCGAGCCCATCATTGTACGAAATGTTCCCTTGATATCTCTAATTTTCTTGAAAAGATCTCTTGTTTTTCCTATTCTGCTGTTTTCCTCTATTTCTTTGCATTGATGGCTGAGGAATGGTTTCTTATCTCTCCTTGCTATTCTTTGGAACTCTGCATTCAGATGCTTATATCTTTCCTTTTCTCCTTTGCTTTTACACTTCTCTTCTTTTCACAGCTATTTGTAAGGCCTCCTCAGACAGCCATTTTGCTTTTTTGCATTTCTTTTCCATGGGGATGGTCTTGGTCCCTGTCTCCTGTACAATGTCACAAACCTCCATCCAGAGTTCATCAGGCACTCTATCTATCAGATCTAGTCTGTTAAATCTATTTCTAACGGGTGAAATCTAGGTATATGTATAATTTTAAACTCAAAATAATAATCACCTTATCCACTCACATATTTAGTTTTTTCAAGCAATACAATTTATTCAACTTCTATTAAGTTTTGAAATGCATTTATATAATGAAGAGTGACATCATTTTTGCCATTATGAAATTAAGGTGTTTTAAGCAGAAGTGAGGAGAAGGCAATGGCAAGCCACTCCAGTACTCTTGCCTAGAAAATCCCATGGATGGAGGAGTTTGGTAGGCTGCAGTCCATGGCGTCGCTAAGGGTCGGACATGACTGAGCAACTTCACTTTCACTTTTCACTTTCACACATTGGAGAAGGAAATGGCAACCCACTCCATTGTTCTTGCCTGGAGAATCCCAGGGACAGGGGAGTCTGGTGGGCTTCCGTCTATGGGGTCACACAGAGTTGGACATGACTGAAGTGACTTAGCAGCAGCAGCAGTAGCAGCAAGCAGAAGTGATTATGGAGCAGCTGTGAAGACATAATCACTTCTTCTTAAAACACCTTAATTTCATGATGGCAAAAATGATGTCACTCTTCTTCATTATATAAATGCATTTCAATACTTAATAGAAGCTGAATAAATTGTATTGCTTCAAAAAACTAAATATGTGAGTGGATAAGGTGATTATTATTTTGAGTTTAAAATTATACAAATACCTAGATTTCACCCCTTTCTTGCAAAATATCTCTGACTTTCGTCTCAGACAACACTCAACTCTTAAACAAACAAACAAAAAAATGCTACTGTGACTCTAAGAGCCAAAAACGTGGACTCAGTGAGACTGACTACCAAGTTTCTTTAGGTAAGAACACTGAACAGTTCTCCAAAGAATTCCTAAGCTAGTCAGAATGCCACATATGGAAGACCTGAACTGAGAACGCAATGCTGGGGTCAGGACAGACACAAATGTACCACAGATTTTATGCGGTCCCGTTTAAGCCGGTGAAACCCTTGGTGATCAGCTGCAAACAACAATGAGCAAAGCAAACTTGGAAACGAGAAAACAAATGCAGTGTATCAGAAGTGCATGTCCTGTATCAACATTCAGTTCAGTTCAGTTCAGTTCAGTCACTCAGTTGTGTCCGACTCTTTGCGACCCCATGAATCACAGCACACCAGGCCTCCCTGTCCATCACCAACTCCCGGAGTTCACTCAAACTCATGTCCATCGAGTCGGTGATGTCATCCAGCCATCTCATCCTCTGTCGTCCCCTTCTCCTCCCGCCCCCAATCCTTCCCAGCATCAGAGTCTTTTCCAGTGAGTCAACTCGTTGCATGAGGTGGCCAAAGTATTGGAGTTTCATCTTTAGCATCAGTCCTTTCAATGAACACCCAGGATTGATCTCCTTTAGAATGGACTGGTTGGATCTCCTTGAAGTCCAAGGGACTATCAATATTAGGAGGAAATGATTAAAATAAGACTTTTAGAATACAAGTGAAATAACACATATTTGGGGGTTTATAGAAAATAATTGTTATAATAATATATAATAATCAATAACAGCATTTGAAAAGATGCTGTTATTGACTGTACATTTGCCTAAACTTAATGCATGTATGAACGAAATAGGTGGTCCTATTTATGTCCCGCTTTACTATTATCTATCCTCTTAAGTCATTCTAGCTCAGTTTACACAGAGATTAGTCTCGGGACCTTTCACATAAATACAACCTTAACTTAATTGAGACCTTTATGAAATTTTAAAAAATTTTAAATTCTATTTTAAAAATTAAACAAATGGATACAAATAATGAACAAAAGAATTTAAAATTTTTAAATTAATAATTTTATTAAAATTAAGATCTTAATTTAAAACAAAGAAACTCAAATAAACAGGGGTCTTTAGCCAAGATATTACAGCTAGTAGCTATTACTTTAGTTCAGAAACTCTGCTTCAGATGTTTAAGTTCTTAATTGTGACATGTCTGGGGGTTTGATAAAAAGGATTCGTGATGTTTTATAGCTCAGTGTTCTTTTTACAATAAGATTTGCCTTAGAAGTTAGAGGGAAAAGTAAACAGGTATAGTTAAATAAATTTGGAAAGGGATACTCGAACAAAGGGATTCCTTACCTTTGAAAGAGCTATATTTTTAGATAAAAACCAAAGTCAATGACACTTTTAGGCATTGATAGCTTTAAGTCCCACAAGTTGTCACTTGAAAGATGACCTCAATTGACCAATGTGAGTATTGATTTATATACTGAGACCATGGGAACTGAGGTGGACATTTGGGTGTGCCTTTTCTTTACCTCATCCCAGTAGGTAATTTTATAAAAGACAAAAATCTTGAGGTACAGATGGCCTATTTCTCTGAGAGTTCTATAAACATTCAGATTTTCTCAGAAGAAACACTGAACATGAAGGAAAGCAAGGCGGATGTGATAATGAGCTCTGTTGAAAACATGTTCATTGTTACCAGATGAATCTAGATTTTTTTTTATACTTTGAAATAAATTACTTCATAATGTCACTTGAGTGCTACTTATCCATACCATTTGTAACCATACACAGCCCTCACTTTGGAATTTGACTGGCTTCTAAAGCTAGTGTTATTTTTATAATCACTTCAGAATTACTTTGATAGCATTTAGTTAAATAACACCAACCATCAGTACCTTTCTTAAATCAACAAAGCACCTACAGCACATCCTCTGTTCCACACAAGATATACTCTTGGTCAGATTTAACATACAATATGTCTAAGTGATGAATATGGTCTGTAATTAACAAAGCAAAATTATTTCAATCTGGAAATATCCTTTTATGTACCCCATTTTATACTCTGGAATTTTCCATGGACTCACGCTCCACAGACCCACGGATTTCAGGTTTGCTTCTCACAATCAACCCTAGAAACATCATATAAAATCTTGCTAAAGAGTGTCCTCGTTAGACTCTTCTGCTATTAAGTGCTGGTAGCATGTTTGCTAGGCACTGGGCTATTAGCATGATTTTGTTGTCGTTCTGTCAGTCGTGTCTGACTCTTGTGTGACTCTAGTCCTCCTCCATACAGGACAGGCTCCTCTGTCCATTGGATTCTCCAGGCAAGACTACTGGAGTAGGTTGCCATTTCCTTCTCCCGGGGATCTTTCAACACAGGGATTGAAACCGTGTCTCCTGCAAGAGCAGGTGGGTTATTTCCCTCTGAGCCACCCTCTGTAAGCCCATGATTACAGAGCAATTCCGTGAGGTTGCCTTTCCTCCTTTCCTGTAACTTATCCAACTAGAGTGAGACACAAGGTCTCAGTCAGCTGGCCCTTTCTTTCCTGACCTGGTAGGCTGTAAGACTAGCAGATTAGAGTAGCCTTTACTCAGTGTCCGAGAATCATCAAAAAGCATCACCTAAGAAGCTTCGGAGAAGGCAATGGCACCCCACTCCAGTACTCTTGCCTGGAAAATCCCATGGACGAGGAGCCTGGTGGGCTGCAGTCCATGGGGTCGCGAAGAGTCGGACACGACTGAGCGACTTCACTTTCACTTTTCACTTTCGTGCTTTGGAGAAGGAAATGGCAACCCACTCCAGTGTTCTTGCCTGGAGAATTCCAGAGACGGGGGAGCCTGGTGGGCTGCCATCTATGGGGTCGCACAGAGTCGGACATGACTGACGCGACTTAGCAGCAGCAGCAGCAAGAAGCTTAGTCTGAGCCACCAGGGACTTCTCTGGTGGATCAGATGGTTGAGAATCTGCCTGCAACCCAGGACACATGGGTTCGATCCCTGAGTTAGAAAGATTGCGTAGAGGAGGAAATGGCAACCCACTCCAGTATTCTTGCATGGAGAATGTCATGGACAGAGGAGTCTGGCTGACTACAGCCCATGGGGCCCCAAAGAGTCAGAGACGACTAAGTGGCTAACACAAAACATGCAAGAAGATTAGTAAAGAAATACTGGTATGTTCTATAACAACGGTATTGTCTCAGGAAGATTATCCAAAAGTTACAGCCAAATGTACTAAGCAGATGTCTGACTACAGTAGATTTATAATAGAAGATGATCTGACATGGAATATACCAGATTACGTAACAGTGTGTATGGTCTCTTTATCATGAGAATGATTTATCTGTGTGGAACAGATAACACATATGTCATATATTCTCTTCTTGAAGAGGGTGTTTATACTATTTCTATACACATGGAAGTTGGTTAAATATGGTGAATTCACATGCAATGAAAATATTATGGAAAAATTCCTTTCTTAGAGGAGTTTCCTAAGATGCTACAGTTATTAAAACCTCTTTCTTTTCATAAATAATTCAAGGTTGCATCATATGGTAGGCTGTGGTTTAAAGTGTCTGATTCTAAAGGTAAAATATTATCCTTTTGCATGCTCCATTGCTTTAAAAATATGGTCAAATTTTTCTAAAGTTATTTATTTAACCAGAAAATGTTCAAGATCAGTCTGATAATCTATAATCCACACCAAGGATGTTTAAAAAGGTTCAAAAACAATACGTGAGATGAAACTAAATAGTGCGGCCACGCGAGCTGTCAGGTGACTGACTGACAGCCTCCGCTCCAGGTTCCCGCTATGGGGCGCTTTGGTGACAGTGGTGCTGGATGAGGCAAACGCCCTACTTTGCCCGCAGTCAGCCCACGGGATGGGGCCACATCCCTATGCCTGCCAGGTGGCTTCTGCTGTTCACGGCATACCCAGGACACTCACCGCCCAGCTCTCCACTCCAGGCTGGAGCTCTGGATTCCCTATGATAATGTAAGTGCTCCTGTCTCTGGGTATCTGCCTGCAGACCCCAGCCCGCCTGCACGCTGGGAAGAGGTCTCCTGCCTTCAGGACCTGTCCCACAGTTTCCATCCCTCCAGATGTGGCCTGCTGGTGCCCTGGTAGAGTTCCCTGCCCCCCTAGCCCTCTGGCAACTCTACCAGTGTCAGTCTACCTGGACTCCAGCAGAAGGCTTACAATCTGCCAGCTCGGACCCATGTATGTGCACAAGCAAAAGGCCACCCAGTAACCTTCCCCCCACCCTGTCCAGCGGACTGCAAACCCACCTTTCCCACATAGACCTGAATTCTAGCATTGGAGGGCAACCCTCTGAGTTATTCTATTCTCGGGTGTGGTATTCTCTCTCAGTCCCAGGGCATTTATAAAGTGCTATGTCTGGATCATCTTACTATCTAAACCCCTGTAAGCAGTTAATAATTCTATTAAACTTTCTTGTTCAAGTCACTGTGTAGCACCTACTCCTGACTTCCCTGAACCACATCCTACAATGAGAAAATCTCCTGTATCTGTGAGGGTAAAATAATGGCTAAGATTCTTGCAAAGAGGACTTGAAAAATACTCCATCAGTCAACTCTCTGCATGATGTGTGGAATATTCAGTTCACGTTAAGAATCCCGAATCATTTAAGAGGAAAAATAAACTCAATAGTAGGGTATGTAATCACTTTTAGAGGATTTGTCCAATGAATCCTATAAATAATCGCTGTAAATAACAGAGGTGGATTTGATTTCTTGCGGATATTTCCTGATTCAAAGCATCATAATCCTCTAACATCAAGGATATTGGCCTATAAGTTATATCGGTAGTTCCATTTATGTACCCGATCAGATTCCTCCCCAAACTCTCAAGTAATTCAAGTTGGCGATTTTCTCATCTTCTCTTTCACATCAGCATTCCTTTCTCTTCAGTAGGTCACTGCCCTCAGCAAACCAACATGCAGCCTTATCCTCTGTCTTAAACACATATTTTAATAGGAAAAGTTGTCTTTTAAACTCTACCTCTTGCTCCCCCACCACTCCACGTCTCTGCTTTCACGATCAATATCCACAGTCTCAGTTTCCACACCCCCCGCACCCCTCTCCTCTCTTGAATTTACACTTATTAGGCTTTCATCCATCACCTGCAGCTGCCCAGGTCTCACTTTGCCAAAGCTAATAAACAATCTCCAGACCTCTTCTTGGGAACGTCTCAGTGTCCTTCACACAGTCGATTTCTCCCTGCTTTCTGAAACACGTTCTCTTTGGCCTACCGGACACAATACTCTGTTCAGCACAGTACATGGTTCTCTCTCTTCTTCACTGACCCCCTCTCCTTGGTCTATTATCAAGACTCTCCACCCAAATCTCATGCCCGAGACTTTTCTCCCCGTTTGCTCACTTACAAGGTGAACACAATTAGCCCTGTGTAACCCAGACAGCCATACTTATGACTTCAGTTTTGAACTTGCCTCTGAATTCCAGTCTCATGTGACTGTCCTTCAAAACACATGCACTTAGAGGTCTAAAAGCAGTCATTTATACACCTGGAAGCATCAGTCTCCTATATCAGCATAATGGATACTAATCATAAACAGAAGTATGAAGGTTTTACAACCACATAGGCCGTAATCCTGCTCTGTACACAACTGTCATCTGAGCCTACAACTGAACATTCAAACAAAACACTAGGGATTCTGGCTCTCACTTAGTTGGACAGTTATGAACTCCAGATCCTTCCATCCTGGATGAGGCACTAACAGTTAGTCCCTCTGAGTTCCCGTGCCCACGGAGGAATGGTGCATGGAGAGGTGGAGAGACTCCTGGTATCGAGAGAGAGCCTGTGGCATCAGTGAGAGAGAGCCTGTGGCATCAGTGAGAGAGAGCCTGTTGCATCAGTGAGCCTGTGGCATCAGTGAGCCTGTGGCATCAGTGAGCAAGTTTGCTGGGCGGGGACACCTGAGACAGGGAGAACGGCACTGCAGCATGTATATTATCATAAGTGACCAGTCCAGGTTCGACGCATGATACAGGATGCTTGGGGCTGGTGCACGGGGGTGACCTGGAGGGAGGATATGGGGAAGAGGGAGGTGGGGGTTCAAGAAAGGGAACACATGTACACCCGGGGCGGATTCGTGTCAATGTATGGCAAAACCAACCAATATATTAATGTAAGGTAATTTGCCTCCAATAAAATAAATTAAAAAAAAGAAAATATAGCTGCTTACTCATGTGTGCGAGAAGCTCATGGACCTCTGCGTCTCTGCAAAGGAAAAGAAGGAGAGACAAATCAGAAGAGTTTAAGTATCAAATTCACTCCACGGTGACTTTCCCCATTCCCGTCTGACATTCCATCCACCTACCAGCTATCTGCTAGGTAAAGTATTGTGACACATGGTTGGACAAGAGAACCTAGGGAATAGTGTCTTATCAGAAGCACCAGAATACTGCATTCCAGCCTCTTCAAAAGATGACAAATGTAACGCTGCAAAATCTTTGAGTAATTACACAGTTTCGCAAATGGCTGACTAAAAATATATTCCTGTAACAGTCTTGTCCTTATTTCTTCCAATTACATACTGTTAAAAATCAAGGCTTTATCTAATATGTATCCATTCACCATGCTTTTGTTGATCATCTACTATATGGAAAGCATTATGCTTCTGGCTGTGTTAAAGACAGCTTTATTTTTTAAAGTTTTTAAAGCCTATTATATTATAACATAGTAAAACTCTGATTCCTATCAAAAAAAAAAAAACCCTTGGGAAATACAAATGATTTGGATAAATAAAAAATAAGATACAAAAAACTAGCGATATATTTTCTGATTTTAATTTATCTAGTATAGTCAATGTACCATGGGGAAGATGATTTTTGAATGAATAGAAAATGACTCACTAATTCTCTTGACATTGCATATAAAACCAGACTCTTTGCCATATTAGCATTCTGCATATGGGTAATAAAATATGATCTTAACTCTACGTTCCTAATCTGGTAAACACACAATGTAAAGAAAGAGTTTAACACAGCTGAGGAGCAGGTACATGGTTAGCATGTAACTCAACTTCAGCATTATAGTTCATATTCCCTCCTTTTAGCAAATCAGGAAAAATAGAAATATGCCAGTTGTGTACATGCTAAGTCACTTCAGTAGTGTTCGACTCTTGGCAACTTTATGGACTATGGCCCACCAAGCTCCTCTGTTCATGGGAATCTCCAGGCAAGAATACTGGAGGGATTCCCATGCCCTCCTCCAGGGGATCTTTCTGACGCAAGGATCAAACCCGTGTCTCCTGCAGCTCCTGACTTGCAGACAGATTCCTTACTGCTGAGCCACCAGGGAAATCCAGCAATATGCCTAAGAGAGCCAATTAAGTAACGTTATGGTGTGATTGAGGCAGAGAAAAACAGGGAGAACACAAAACCCCCTTCCTCCCCATCACACACAGTTCCCACCAGAAGTGAACTGTAAACCAAGGCAGTTGGTTAGATTCTAGTGAAAAACTAATGAGATGGTAAAACACAAAGCATGTTCCTCTCCACTTCATATCATCAGGTCTCACTGACACTTCATGGGGGTTTCACCAGGTTGCCCTAATCTAGCTCTCCCTGCCTACTCTACTGATGCTTCCTTTCAAAGTTGCCTTCATTTGCTAACTGAAAACTGTGTAAAGCTATTGAATATTTGTGTTATTCTAAACCAACCAGAATCATCCTTAAATGTAAAGATTAATTACTGGAATCCACTCTCTCCTCCCTCCAATGCTACCTGTATGGCTGTGTCTTGCCTAAGCCCATGCGCTAAGGAAATCTACCCAGAGATGCCATCAGTGGTCCACATGGCTTTGTCTCCATGCCCCTTTCAAATCTGAATATATGTTCTTTATTTCTTCAAGGTAGTGAATTCAACTGAGGTACCAAGGGACCTGAGGCCCCATATTTATTTAGGAGAAAAATGGAAAGACCTAAGGACCTGGGCTTCAACTTCTATTTCTAATTAGTATAGACCCAAAAATATGGGCTATTGTTGCATTATTAGAAGAGAAATACATAAATCAAAAATAAAGCCTGCTTAAATTATTGAGCTAGCCCAGGGCTGTTGAGTATGTTTTAAGCTCTGAAAGCATACTTATCTAGGATGACTGACTTAAATTGTTCTTTCTCATACATAAAACAATTTTAATGCATTTCTCCATTTCTTTGTTGTTATTGTTTTTTTTTTTTTTTTTTCCCCTCTCAGATGCTTTTTTTCCTACTTAACTACATGACAGGACATTTTGAGACAATCATAAAAGTCTAATGGATTGATTGATTTTATTTCATTTTATTCTTCCTAGAGGCAAACAAAGAGAATCAATCAAACTTCTAATCCTAAATTCCATATTTGCATGAAGAACTCTGGGGAGTTCAACTCACTTTCAAAAGCAGGAAGATAAATCTATTTTCACAATAGTCATATAACAGGTTATACTCTCAGTATTTCCAGGGCACTCAAAGATAGTTTTTAAAAGTCCATCTTTGAAATCCAGTGATTAGCAAATAAAATTCAAGGTTTATGAATATCAATTAAGCCATAAGGATCATAACAAATCAGAGTAGGATTAACATGGCTGGGAAGCATGATCTTACAAAACAATGAAAATTCAGGAGAGTCTGATGCATTGTTATTTGCAAAATAAATAAATCAGCAAGTCTGATGCTAGCTCACCCCTCTTATTCCTCAATCCCCTTTAATCTAGAATGCCATGGTATAAACATGGATTTGTGACTAAAAAAGAGTAGCCTGAACCTGTTTAAATTTAGGTAATTCACCTTATATCTCAGATACTCAATTTCAGTATTTATGGACACTTCACAAGAATTGCTAAAGTAGACTTGAGTTGCTTGCAAAATCACATTGAGATTTCTAAAGTAAAAATATCCATATATTAGCATATATGGACATATATGTATATATTAGAGTATACGTATACACACATATATTTTTACATACATATATATGGGCTTCCCTGGTAACTCAGATGGTAAAGAATCTGCTTGCAATGCAGGAGACCCAGGTTCGATTCCTGGTCTGGAAAGATCTCCTGGAGAAGGGAAAGGCAGTCCACTCCAGTATTCTTGCCTAGAGGATTCCACGGACAAAGGACCCTTTCGGGCTACAGTCCATGAGGTCACAAAGAGTCAGATACAACTGAGAGACTTTCACTTCATATATGGGAGAAGAAAATGGCACCCCACTCCAGTACTCTTGCCTGGAAAATCCCATGGACAGAGGAGCCTCGTAGGCTGCAGTTCATGGGGTTGTGAAGAGTTGGACACGACTGAGCGACTTCACTTTCACTTTTCACTTTGATGCATTGGGGAAGGAAATGGCAACCCAGTCCAGTGTTCTTGCCTGGAGAATCCCAGGTATGGAGGAGCCTTGTGGGTTGCTGTCTATGGGGTCGTACAGAGTTGGACACGACTGAAGCAACTTAGCAGCATATATATATATACATATACATATATATGTATATATATATGTATATATATAGGTAGTTTAAGACTTTCAAAGGAGAGTCCTCATACTTTTCTCATTGTGTCTCTACAAGACACACTGTGTCCCCCAAGGCTTTTTGTTTTCACCACCTGATGGTTCATCGAATCTGTCCTTTCTTAAGAACTTGGGTACATAAGGAGGCAGAGGAAGATAATAGCTAAGGATGTGGATTCTGGAATCAGACACAGTATGTCATTTTACATCTGAATTTTGCAAGAAATTAGCTAATACACAGATGACTGTACATGGAAGACAGCCTAGAGCATAATCTGAAGCTGGTAAGCATTAGCTTCTGTTTTCTTCATTGTCAAGGTCTCAGGTCAGTGTCCTGTCATCTCTCACCACTGGGACCACCGTAACAGTCTCCTAGCTGGAGTCATCACTGCGCACCTTGGTTCATAAGACCCCCTGTCTGGAACGTGCAAAATCTGATGTGGGTTCTCTGTCTGCTGTTACAGTAGCTATTTAGGTGGTAGTTACTCTCTTCTTCAGAGTTGCAGTCCCCTTACATAAATGCACATTAGGAATATACAGCTCTTCTTTGCAGAAATGACAACCACTGCTTTCTCCATTCCTTTTCTACCTGAGTTCTGGAGAATTTCATCTAACAAGAATCTGATACTTAGCTGAACTAAGACTGCTTTAAGTTGACTTCCTATCACTAATGTCAAATAGCATGACTACAAATGTAATAAAGAAAGCAAGCCGAGCTGATATACCCAGTAGAGTAAAATTTACGCTTTTCACTTTATTTCAACTTGACTTTGGCATTTAGGCTGATATTTTCCACTTCATTTGCTCTAACTTCCATCAAGTTAGAATAAATTTTTTCATAAAATAAATTTCTCTTGCACTTGGTTCTAGAGTAGAACTTTGACGACATTGGTAGGTAGCTGTTCATTCTCTGTAGCTGAATAACTTTGTAATCAGTGAATATTAAATACAATCTCAGAAATACAGGGACTTCCCAAGTGGCTCAGCAGTGAAAGAATCTGCCTGCAATGCTGGAGACACAGGTTCAATCCCTGAGTCGGGAAGATCCCTGGAGAAGGAAATGGCAACCCATTCCAGTATTCTTGCCTAGGAAATCCCAAGGACAGAGGAGCCTGGCGGACTACAGTCCATGGGGTCACAGATAGTCAGACACGACTTAGTGACTGAGCATGCCACGCATGCAGATTGAGACGGAACAGGAGCCTCAGAAGCTCTCAATTCGCCTCCCTGATTTTACAGGGAAGGAATCAAGCCCCAGAATGATGACCTCAAAAAGCCATTTGGAGATGTGTCTTCTTGAAGGATGTAGCTCCTGATTACTCATCAGTGACACTTCCACTTTTCATTTCATTTTCCACTTCTACTTGTAGGAGACATTTGTCAGGAACTTTAGCTAAGCCATTTATCCACAAGAGATTGCTAATGCTTACTGGATATAACATACTACCAGGGCCTTCTGTGGAAGCAGGAGAGTAGCTCCTTTTGATATATTTGTCATTTTTTTCATATTTTAGAAGCATGATACCCATTCATAATGTGGTTATATATCAAATCTTTTTAAATCTGTGCTAAAAGACACATGGACACCTAACTACATGTCTTATTTTAAAACTGAGAAACGGGATGCATGAAGTAGACTCAGTATGAAATAAGAAATAATGCTACAGATCATCAGCTCAAATTTCCTCTTGATCTCACTACAGCCTTATTTATAAAATAAAGGTGATGTGATTTGTTATGGATTTTTATGCAGGAACTAAAATGATGGGTAGGAACATAAAAACTGCTTAAGTGAAATAGTAATAGCAAAAGGACGGGCAATACTAAATTGGCTGAAAGACACTCTCAGTCCCCTGGCAGAAATATATGTGAATCGGTTACTTTAAATGCATGCACACATAAAACGATCTTAATTCCTATGCATTCTGGTAGCCAGGAGATACAGTTCATATTTTCAATCTAATTATAGTCTTGCCAATGCCATTTTTTAAAAAAGTGAAACAACCATAAATAATATAATAATATTAAGATTTCTTTAGCAGCAGTTGAAATAAAAAACATGTTTAAAAGGGGGCAAAATCCTATTCCTCTTATTTCTTTCCTTGTGACACACTGTGAGACCCCCAACGCCTGTGGCAATATTCCTCCACTTCTGATCAGTGTATTGGAGCTACAGAATAATAATAATAAACACTGTTCATCCTGGTTCAAAAAGTTAAATATTTGTCAAAAGTTAATCTCAGCTGAGACTCTGATTTAAAAAAAAACTTTTGTGAAATATGACCTAAGGAAAAGATAGGAAGGATATTTGAAGTGGATTCTTATTTGAAAACTGACTTAAGATACAGGCATGTGCTTTCCCAGACGGTAAAATGCCAAACATCATCCTGAATCCTACCTCACTCTAACCTCAGCTTGGTTTTCATCCTAAACATTTTGGATATATAGCAGTGACACCTGAAACAGCAAAAATTCAGATCCATGAGCTTTCTATGGGGTTTCCTAAAGGAGATTCAGCCTGTTCCCAGTGGTCCGGACCCAGGTTTTTAATACATTTACTAAAATCGACTCTGGAATCAGAAGTGTTCTTCCTCCCAGAGCATGGACTGTCCCTTCTCATATGCTGACACAAAGAGTCATGTTTCCCTGCAAGAATTTCTTAAAATTACAAGCTGGATATTTCTGTGCAATCAGAGTATCAGCTGAGAGAGAATAAATATCTAGCAACAATGAAGTAAAAATGTATCTTCCTCTTCCTTCTGGTTAAAAGAAATCAGTAATAGAATGTGGTGATTATATCAAAATTGCTATTTCATGCAAAAAAAAAAAAAAAAACCTGACCCTTGTGCTGAGATTTCTGGCCTTTATTTGTGTCCCAGTCTGGGTTTTCAAACAACATGTCTTCAATATCTCATCTCATATTCAGAACATAGCATCATTTGGAGAACACCAAACCACGGACCTGAGGACATCCAGAGAGGCTGGGAGGGGAGAGAGAAACAGTTTCAGTGTGCCGCTGTGTCTCACTGACTTCAGGAGGAACTGCAGCAGCCAGGACAACTCGTGATTTGCCATTACTTGTCGACAAGACATCTTGCGGAGGAGGGTTGCCCCCATAAGGTCTACTGACTCCTCATTTGGAACAAATTTATTCCGTTTCCTACGTGTCCCCAGCTTTTGTGTCATTAAAGCCATTCTAATTTTCTCTGGCACTGACATGTTCTACCCTTAAAAAAACTGGGATCCAAGAATGTGGTTAGACTTCACACTATCTGGTTGCTTCTAGAAACACTGTTCTGCATGTTAGTCACTCAGTCGTGTCGGACTGTTTGTGACGTCACCGACTGTAGCCCCCCGGGCTCCTTTGTCCACAGGATTCCTCAGACAAGAATACTGGAGTGGGCTGCCATTCCCTCTCCAAAGGACCTTCCTGACTCAGGGATTGAACCTGGGTCTCCTGCATTGCAAGCAGATTCTTTACTGTCTGAGCCGCCAGGGAAGCCCACTGTTCTGCATAAATTTATCCAAAAATGCCTGTTTTCAAGAGAAAGATGTGAGATTGGGTATGATTTTTACCTAAGTGGTGCATACAATTCTACGGTTTAAATTAATATTCTTCTATCTCAGGGTCAAAAATTCCAGGGCTCTCCCATTATCCATGGAAATGCACATTTAATTCAAAATAGAACAGAAAAGGGATGAACACAAATATGGCAAACTATTGCAAGGATATGCAAGGAATATTTTCCCTTCAAGTGACACAAAGTAGGCAAGAAGGAGTGAATCTGTGGCTATAACCCATGAATGAGAAGCTATGCTCAATAAAACAAGGTGAAACGTTCCATCTCCTTACTTTGAGGCATGTGTTCCCACCCGTAAACACCCAGAAGCTATACTAAGTGGAAAGTTTAGTGCTCACCCTCCTTTGCACCTTTCCTTGCTTTTGAATTGTGTGAAGCATCTCCGTGGCTGTTTCTCCCACATGTGTAAATGCACAGCGATGTTAGAAGCCTCAATATACAACAGCAGATGACAGAAGCAGGAGGAAAGGATCTACAACAGCAGAAATTCTCAGAGCAAGCAGATAAAGCCCCATACTGGAGCTGCTGACACCCACGCCAGGAGGGGAGGCTTGGTCTGAGGATCCACACACATCAAGTCACCAGTGAGTTTTGCACAATCCAGGAAAATTCAAGGAATAGCACAGCCTGCCATCAAGGTCAGGGACACACCGCAGTCTTAAAATTGTGAAGAAAAAATTATGAGTCCTACAATATTTTCAAATCATTTAAGGGATATATAGAAAGTAAGAAAGGGGGAAGAAAACATACCTGACTTCGATTTGACTGAGAAATGACCCTAAAACACAAAGTCAAAAGCCAAAACTCTACCTGCCAAAGACACAAAGGCAGATGGTTTCAGATTTCTCTGTAACTACACCTAACAGTAAATAACAAAAATGGGTCCTACAGAAGTCCTTCTTTGCTATGATGGAAGAAAAACAAGAGGTTGTAAATAACCGACAGTGTGTGTAAGAGTTGACTTTGCTTTGAGCGAGTGTAAATGTATTGTTAGACAAGCAAGGACTCAGAAAACCTAGTCACATGATGTTTATGCTAAGTATCACTTAAAGAGGCCTTTTCATCCAGCAGAAATAAAACCAGAGGATCCAAATGGGAGAGTTATTTATAAAAAGCTTGGCAGTCATGTTGAACCCAGGAAAGCACAAGAAGCATGATTTTTTTTTTTTAATAAAATGTAGTTCAAAAACTTGACTTTTGTTTCCCAGCAAGGAGAAGCAGAAAGAGCTGGCCTCTCCCTTCTCATCTCTGCAGGGACCACAGAGCTCACTGTGGAGACGCTGACTCCATCAGACCAGCCAGGAGCTGGAAGTGAGCCCTGGGCTGGAGGGCCCTTGGTTTCCAGGGCAGACATGTCATCAGGATTAGCTGTTGGGGAGAGTCAAAGGCTTTTAAAATATTCTCTGCCAAGTCACTTCAGTCGTGTCCGACTCTGTGTGACCCCATAGATGGAAGCCCACCAGGCTCCCCCGTCCCTGGGATTCTCCAGGCAAGAACACTGGAGTGGGTTGCCATTTCCTTCTCCAAAAAAATATTCTCTAGGAAACTGACAAATCAATCAGATTAAAAAAAAAAAAAAACACACAGAATTTGCATAAAATTGGAACTGCATATTTTACACACGTTACACATAATACACACAAGCATGAGCTGATGAATGTGTGTATACATGGTGGTGGGAGTGGTGGTTTAGTTGCTCAGTCGTGTCCAGCTCTCGAGATCCACCCAACTCTCTGCAGTCCACCGGGCTCCTCTGTCCATGGGATTTCCCTAGCAAGAACACTGAAATGGGTTGCCACTTCCTTCTCCAGGGGATCTTCCTGACCCAGGGATTGAGCCAGGGTCTTCTGCACTGCGGGCAGATTGTTTGCCATCTGAGCACCAGGGAAGCCCCTACATACAAGGATGCATTTAGGAATATATGTATTCATGTATGAGTGATACATCCACAAGCACAGAACCTAACAAATCATGAATGGGCTTCCCAGGTGGCACTATTGGCAAAGTATCTGCCTGACAATGCAGGAGGCACATGAGATGCAGGTTCCATCCCTGAGTTGGGAAGAGCCCCTGGAGTGGGAGGTGGCAACTCACTCCAATGTTCTGGCCTTGGAAATCTCACGGACAGAGGAGCCTGGAGGGCTACAATTCATGGAGTCCCAAAGAGTTGGATACAATTGAGCAACTGAGCACACAAATGGTGACTAACATTAATTTTTACTAAACATAGAACATTGAAAACTATAATGATTTAGTGGATGAAAGAAAGTCTAATTCTAAAGAGTCTTCATTCTAAATACTTTCTTTCACTATTGAAATTTGTAATCAAGCAGCGTTTTAAAAGTTTTCTACTGTGTAGAAAGTAAATAACATACTACTATATAATCCTTGGATTAAAACAAAGTTACCATTAAAAATTCATTGAACTGGGATACAATAAAATGGAAAAAAAAAAAAACATGATACAAAAACAGCCTTTAAAAGGAAATTTATAACTTTAAATACATTTTAAAAAAAAATTAAATAAAAATGAATGTGCAAACCATGAAAACAAAAACTAGAATAGAAACTAAATAATTCAAAGAAGGAAACAAATATATAATAAATATGAGGAAGAAAAGCAATGAAATAGGGGACATTGTTATGATCAAAAATAATAAAACCATAGACAAGGTTATAAGATTTATAAATGTGTGTTAATTGTAATTAAAAAATATCTGGAGAGACTATTCAAGAAAAAAACAGGGAATGCAGAAATATACAAAATACAAAACTTTAAAAGTTAAAAGAATTACAGAAAAATAGACACACCAAAATAATACAATAAATACACATCTATAATTTTTATATATATTTTAATAGATAATATCCCAAGGCAAAATATTAAAGATCTTTATTTCTACAGACTCACACAAACATGTCTTAAAGGTTAACGCTTTTAAATATACTAAGAAAATTTAACCTCTGAGAGATATGATCTATTACAAAAAAAGTCACAATTAATTGTGCATTTATCTTATTTCTTTAGGAGTATCACACTGATTTTTAAATTGAAGATCAGAAATGATAGCTCCATTTCACTTCTAAAATTTAAATTGAAAACACCATACTTGGAATATTTTCATCTGACAGAGAATGACGAAATAGATGTTTGAGCAAATATACTCAAGAAACACAAGTAATTTAATATCGGGAGATCTGTCAACGAAACTGAAAATGTTAATGACTTAATAAATCACATGATTATCTCAATAGAGAGCATCTGATGAAACTAACATTTTTATGATTAAACTCTCAAAAATAACTTGCTTGATAAATTTTACATACCAAATTATAATAGAGCAACCTCATATATACACCAGAGAGAAACTCATGTCTTTTGAAAATAAGATCAATGTGCATTGACTCTCATTTACTTTTTAACATAAAACTGAAGGATAGCTGTCCTCTGGCTTTCACTTCCCCATTTCTCTGTGAGTTTTGGGCCGCTCTGCCTTTATTGTTGCACCCAACTGTTATCTCCTGACAAGGGCTAGTTGATTCAACCCATACCAGCTTGTTTAGCAGCCAAATGTCAAATCATGCAATACTCTCTATCAATGGATAAAAGACAAAAATCACATGATCATCTCAACAAACAAAATGAAAAATATTATCTGACAAAATCCAATACACTTTGTGACAAAACAAAACAAAAAATTAGTAATAAAAGGTAACTTCCTCAACTTTCTAAGTAGCATCTACAAAACAAACAAAGGAAAAAACAGCTAACATCACACAGGATGGGGAAAAACTAGACTCTATCCCTTGAGATGAGGAAAAGAAAATGGATGTCTAGTCTCACCACATATATTCGATATTATACTAGATGTTCTAGCCAGGGCAGTTTAACATGGAAAGTAAATGAAAGTCTAGGTTGGAAAAGAAGAAGAAAAATGATCTGTATTTGCAGAATACATGAAGATGTATGTAGAAAATCTTAAGAAACTAAAAAGGATTATAACTAACAAGTGAATTCAAGGAGATACAGGATACAAGAGCAATACATAAAAATCAATTAAATTTCTATACTTGAGCAATGAACAATTCAAAAATAAAATTAAAAAGAAAGATTCCATTTATAATAGCCTGAAAATGGCAGCATAATTTGAAATTAAGCTAATGAAAAATTGTGAAATGTATACTTCTAAAGTTACAAAATATTGTTAAAAGAAACTAAGGAATTAAATAAATGAGAATAATTCCATGTTCATTGGTTACAATTTTTAATTTTGTTGAGAGAGTGATGGTGTGTTAACATGGATGCTGAAACATTTCGTTGGGTAAGAATTAGTCATTTTAACAAAAAGTGTTGGGACAACTGGAGAGTCATATCCTCAAGTACAAAAACATAGACCTCTTCCTCAAATAATATACGAGTATTAAGTCAAAGTATTTCAGAAAATTAAATATAAAAGCTAAAATTACAAAACTTTTATGAGAAAATATGGAAGTTTACATAGAATAGTAAACATATTCTATTTTCAGAACAGACAAGGTGTTTTTAGATATAACAGCAAAAGTAGAAGCATTTCCTGAACTAAAATATTTTCATGTCTTTCTTCATGTAGTAAAACATATTCATGATACATTTATCATTTAAACTTCAGCCCAAAATAACACTCAGAAAATACTTCCCCCAATCACTCCACTTAGGCTAAATGCCAAGCCATTAATGCATATCAGTCCTGGTTTTTAACAGTGTTTTACGTTGTTTTGACATCTTCAGGGGCCTGGCTGTCTGAGAACAGACTCCCCCACCCAGGTTTCAATATAATATTGAAATATTATATTCCTCAATATAATAAACAGCTTCAGAGAACAGGAAAACACCTTCCACATGCATACCAGTCATTCCCGAATCCACACACCAACCACAGTTTTGTATGGAACTCTCAAACTTCAAGTCAACATTTTGCCTGCCCTAAATCAACGCAGGGCCAGGTCCGAGACAGGAAGGGGTCACCCCTACAGCCCAAAGCCTCCTGGCATTACTCAAGCTAGATAATGCTGGGCTCTTTCCTCTCTTCCCAGGAGGACATAGTAAGACTCTGATCTGCAAGCTCCCGTGGGTCCTCCTCCCCCTGGCTGAAAAACTGGTCTCCCCTGCTGCAGCCCACTTATGTGCCTACATGGTAAGGCATTTCTGCATCCCTTCAAGAAATGAGTCATAATAAAGCTAGTGAAATTGACAGAATTCCAGTTGAGCTATTTCAAAGCCTAAAAGATGATGCTGTGAAAGTGTTGCACTCAATAGGCCAGCAAATTTGGAAAACAGGACTGGAAAAGGTCAGTTTTCATTCCAATCCCAAAGAAAGGCAATATCAAAGAATGCACAAACTACTGCACAACTGCAATCATCTCACACACTAGCAAAGTAATGATCAAAATTTCCCAAGCCAGGCTTCAACAGTATGTGAACCATTAACTTACAGTTGTTCATGCTGGATTTAAGAAAGGCAGAGGAACCAGAGATCAAATTGCCAATATCTGGTGGATTATAGAAAAAGTGAGAGTGTTCCAGAAAAACATCTACTTCTGTTTTGTTGACTATGCCAAAGCCTTTGACTGTGTAGATCACAAAAAACAGTGGAAAATTCTTAAAGAGATGGGAATACCAGACCTCCTGACCTGCCTCCTGAGAAATCTGTATGCAGGTCAAAAAGCAACAGTTAGAACTGGACATGGAACAACAGACTGGTTCCAAATTAGGAAACGATATCTCAGGGCTGTATGTTGTCACCCTACATATTTAACTTATATGCAGAGTGCACCATGAGAAACACTGGGCTGGAAGAAGCACAAGCTGGAATCCAGATTGCCGGGAGAAATATCAATAACCTCAGATATGCACATGACACCACACTTAAGGCAGAAAGTGAAGAAGAACTAAAGAGCCTCTTGATGAAAGTGAAAGAGGAGAGAGAAAAAGGTAGCTTAAAACTCAATATTCAGAAAACTAAGATCATGGTATCTGGTCCCATCACTTCATGGGAAATAGATGGGGAAACAATGGAAACCGTGAGAGACTTTATTTTGGGGGGTTCCAAAATCACTGCCGATGCTGATTGCAGCCATGTAATTAAAGGATGCTTACTCCTTGGAAGAAAAGTTATGACCAACCTAGACAGCATATTAAAAAGCAGACATTACTTTGCCAACAAAGGTCCATCTATTCAAAGCTTTGGTTTTTCCAGTAGTCATGTATGGATGAGAGTTGGACTATAAAGAAAGTTGAGCACCGAAGAATTGATGCTTTTGAACTGTGGTGTTGGAGGAGACTCTTAAGAGTCCCTTGGACTGCAAGGACATTCAACTAGTCCATCCTAAAGGAAATCAGTCCTGAATATTCATTGGAAGGACTGATGCTGAAGCTGAAACACCAATACTTTGGCCACCTGATGAGAACTGACTCATTGGAAAAGACTTGATACTGGGAATGATTGAAGACAGGAGGAGAAGGGGACATCAGAGGATAAGATGGTTGGATGGCATCATGGACTTAATGGACATGAGTTTGGGTAAACTTGGGGAGTTGGTGATGGACAGGGAAAACTGGTGTGCTGCAGTCCATGGGGTTGCAAAGAGTCGGACACAACTGAGTGACTGAACAGAACTGAACTGAAATTATTTTCGAATGGCCTAAGCTTCCCCTGTCAACCCTCAGTCACTCTTCAGAATAAAATCGTGTGGGTTCATTAGAATAATAATGTTTCTACTTGCCACATTTCAACTTTACATTTTTGTATAGCTGTTTAATAGTTGTATGCCCTACTAGAACATAAATGCCAAATTTTATTTTTGCTCCTTATTTTAATCCAAAGACCCTGTTAGTACCTCCCACGTAGAATATGGAGGTTATTTTTAAAATCATTGTATGAATGAATTTATCTGAAATAACAATAAGGATACTTTAGGAACATAACTTTTGAAATCTAAGAAACATTTTACTCAGAAATAAGCATTTAATCCTTAGTTTCTTTCATAATTAAATAAAAATCAGTGCAATTTTATTTGCTAAAGAGTTAGCATCAGTTCAGTTCAGTTCAGTCACTCAGTCATGTCCGACTCTTTGCAACCCCATGAATCACAGCACGCCAGGCCTCCCTGTCCATCACCAACTCCTGGAGTTCACTCAAACTCATGTCCATCGAGTTGATGATGCCATCCAGCCATCTCATTCTCTGTTGTCCCCTTCTCCTCCTGCCCCCAATCCTTTCCAGCATCAGAGTCTTTTCCAGTGAGTCAACTCGTCATAAAAGATGTAAAAAACAAACCAAGCCAAGGAAAACTTTAAAAAGTAAAATAATATCTTTAAAATAATTTGAAAAATAAAACAAATATAAACACAATAATTTATTTTAAGATTGGATATCAGTAAAAATTGGGCTTCCCAGGTGGCACTAATGGTGGGAAGGAATCCACCTCTCATCGCAGGAGACAAAAGAATCGGGTTCAATCCCTAGATGGGGGAGATCTCTTGGAGGTAGGCATGGCAACCCACTTCAGTATTCTTGCCTGGAGAATCCCATGGACAGAGGAAGCTGGCAGGCTACAGTCTTTAGGATTGCAAAGAGTTGGACATGAGTGAAGCAACAGCATGCACTTCAGTAAAATATTCAATCTTCCAGCATACTCTACATTCTAACTTCTATGAAGTGTATTTCTCAATAAAAGATTTATTTTTCAAAAATCTAGACGCATCATGCAATTGATATGAATATTTAAGTGATCATATTTTATATTCCCCTGCACAATTTGCTAGTTATATGATAGTATTCCTTAAGATTGACGATGTCTTTAAATTAAAACAATTAAGAAAAATACACAAAATTAAATATGAGAAAAACAGAAGCAATTACAGCATTTTGGTTAGTAGATTAATTTCAAGAAAGTAGTTCCCTCAGGCTACATATGGAATTACGATTTGATAAGAGGAAATTGATTGCTACATGTAAGACAGAAAAAAGAGAGAATTAATGCTCACTGAAAAGCTGTCCTTGCTGAAAAACTCAGGACAATCAACAAGGGCTCGAATTCTCGGTGGAGAGCTACTTCACGATGTTACTAAGCCATTCCTTGTATACCTTCTTTTCTCTGAATCTATTTTCTATTCACGCTACTAATGAGAGTTTAAACTTGAGAATTTTTGGAAAATGGATTCTGCATAATGTAGCAGCACTGAAAATAATAAGAATCTTTAGAGAGGAAACTACAGCTTCAGTTTTATGTACTACTGAAAACAAAATCTGTTGTTCAGTGTGTATTTCAGAATCTTGTATAATAATCAGATTTCCGTAAGAGAAACGTTCTGAATGTTCCTCCTAGAGGTGTTGATACTTTGCCAATATATATTCTGGCCTACTTATAAATTTCCCAAGGGAAAAATAATTGGCTAAGATGAACGTATGATGAGCAAAAAGAGGAGACTAATTTAACTCATAAATAATGACTCTTCACAAAGCTATCAGTGAAGGAAATGAATTATTTTACACAGTCATTTAAAACCAATCTTTATTTGCAAAACAACTCTGGGAACTTAACTTGCATTGCACCATGGAGGCCCCATGAAATTCTCTGACAAACTGGTTTAGGGCTGGTAGCTTGGGGCTATGATTTCTTATTCATCAACTGTCTCAATACAATGAAAATATGTATCATCCTTAGAGATACTAGAATAATTGACTGCCTCAAAACCGTGACTGCCTTTCCAGTGACCCTGTGGTTGAACTCTGACATAATCCAGATATGCTAGGGGAAGTATATAGCTGTGTTTTAACTTGTTAACATCATCTTATACATAGAAGTCATGACTCAAGAGCGTGGAACATGCTCTTATCATGCAGATTTGAAGACTGCAAGGTAAGACAGAAAATGTTTACTAACTTTCCCACTCCAATGTAGGATACATAGAAATGAGGTACATGGCACACACACACACACACACATGCACACACACACACACACACCTCCTGGACAAAATGGTAAACGGAAGAGTGAAATTGAGAGAGAGGGAAAGAGAGTTGTTCTCAGCACCCCCGCAATAAAAGTATTAAGTAGATTGAAGACTATGGCCTCTGCCTGGGGAGAAAATCCACAAGTTCCACAGGAAAGAGTTCATATCACACCAGTTCGTGTTTTGAAGTCAGCTGGTGCATACAGAGTCTGGCCCGAGCTCATTATGAATAATTCATATCTCATCTATCTTTTGAAGAGGTGTTAAATTGCCCTTTTGGCATGTCTGTGGTTTCTGAGGAATGTGTTCACACCTCATTATCACTCAGTGATGGACTCCTGAAAGAGAATGTAATTGTCTTCAACCGAGATCTTTGTCAGTCCAGGAAGGCATGAATTCAGGACAATACTAGTTCCCTGATAACCACAAAGGGAAAAACTCCAGAATAAAACAGGACAATCATGTTTTCCCCCTTAACTTTTACAGAAATTTCACTTTTCTCTAAAGTTGTTTCAATTAAAAGTTACTTCTACATTTCACTTTCTTTGAAAACTCTTTGAAAAGGAGATTCACTCTGAAAGAAACTTAAAGGTAGAAGTAATTTCCCTGGTGGCTTAGATGGTAAAGAATCTATCTGCAGTGCAGGAGACCTGGATTCGATCCCTGGATTGAGAAGATCCCCTGGAGAAGGGAATGGCAACTCACTCCAATATTCCAGGCTGGAAAAATCCCATGGACAGAGGAGCCTAACAAGCTACAGTCTGTGGAGTCGCATGGAGTTGGACACGACTGAGTGACTGACACTTTCACACTTTCTTCTACCTTTCAGTTTCTTTCAAAATTGAACTATTTGTAAAGGAGATGGAGGAAATTTATTCTTTGTTTCTATAACATGATCAAAAAACACTCTAAGACCTATCTTTCGAAATGTAGAAAGATAGCTATAACCTTTGATACTTTCAATTACTACTCAGGCATTCCTTCTATATCTATTTTTGTTTGTTTGTTTTTTGCATGTTTGTTTGTTTTAATATTAGTGAGATTCCCATCTGCAGATCTGTCTACTTTTCTCTGCACATCAACTCCTTAATTTCTGAGCTTCCTTTCTAACTCATATTAGAGTAACTTGACTCACCCATTAACTATTTTCTGGTCAATATACTAACTTCCATTTTCCTGTTCTTACATAGAAAAAGAAAAAAATAAAACTGAAAGAATAAAACACTGTGACTTCTCCAGGTCTACAGCCAGGATTTGATTTTACTTGAAAAAAAAAAAAGAAAAGTAAAATTTGTAAAGAATGAGTCCATTGTGTAAACAGTGTCTCTTTCTCTTTCCCAAATCAACGTTTTCCCTGAGCAGAGTTATTTCAGATGCACACCATTCTCCATGAAAACTTCCAGGACATGTCCTCTCACATTCAGCAGAGACCTTTCCTTTCCAAATACACAAACAAAAAGTCTTCAGATAGGCAAGCCCTCAGTATTTTCCACATTGAAGAATCCCTTTCTTTGTATTACAATGAAGACAGCGTCTCTCCTCCAAACCAAACATCATGCTGTATAAAACCAAGCATCATGCTGGCATTGAACCTTTCCTCTCGTGCCCCAACAAAGACTCCACACTTTTGACTATCCCCATCTTTCCACTATATTATCAAGCTCCTTTATATCACATTCAAATATGTTCACATTTTTCTCATGGAAAAAAAAAAAAACCTTCCTTTGACTCCCATACCCTGTGGAAATAGCTCTAAAGAGAGGCTTAAAGAGATTTGAGCCTTTAATATTAAAGCTGCATTGAAGACACTCTACACCATGTTCTCTGACTCATCCATCATTCACTCTTCTGCCTGCAACTCATGTATTGATAAAGTATAACAGCTTCCTTGTTGCCAAGGCAAATGGATACTTTCAATTCCTCATCCTAATGGGCTTTTTGTCAATACTAATCTCCTTATCCTCATGCGATGGGTTGACTCACTGGAAAAGACTCTGATGCTGGGAAAGGTTGGGGGCGGGAGGAGAAGGGGATGACGGAGAATGAGATGGCTGGATGGCATCACCGACTCTGTGGACATGAGTTTGAGTGTACTCCGGGAGTTGGTGATGGACAGGGAGGCCTGGCGTGCTGTGATTCATGGGGTCGCGGAGAGTCGGACACGACTGAGTGACTGAACTGAACTGAACTGAACTGAATCTCCTTATGGGAAACTCTTCTCCTTTGAGCATTTCCAAGGAACTCATGTTTTTCCCATTCTCTTCTGTATCTATTCCTTTTCAATCACATTTACGTATCCTTCTTTCTTTCATTTTCACTCAAAAATATCGCCTGGTCTGTCTCTATGCCCCTCTCCATCAGTGTACCTGAATATCCTTTTTTCACTTGTACAACTTCAGTAACCATCTGCGTGCAGACAGCACCCACGTGTATTTCCCCAGTCCAGATTTCATTACTGAAGCTCACACTGAGACAGAGGAGTCCATCCTGTCCTCACACTACATGGACCATCCCCAGAAATGTACACTCTTGAAGAAAATTTATCAAGCAAGGCTGCGTCAGTTTCCTTGGTTGCAGGGAGTTGATATTTTATTGTTTCAACAAGATAAACAGAAATAGCATGTGCATGTGTCTGTATACTTTTTCATGTGTATCATAAGAAATAAATCTATGCCTCTTACAGTTGTCCAGTGAACAATTGAATTTATGACAGTTATGCTTTGGTCTAGTTTAAAAAGAAAATAAAAAGATTCAATGACTGTAAGATTTTTCCTGAGACAAATTAAATGCATAGTTTTCTTTCTTTTTTTTTTTTTACATGATTCTACTTATTATAAGGGCTTCCCTGGTGACTCAGCAGTCTGCCAATGCAGGAGATGTGGGTTTGATCCCTGGGTCGGGAAGATGCCCTGGAGAAAGAAATGGCAATCCACTCCAGTATTCTTGTCTGGTAAATCCCATGGACAGAGGAGCCTTGTGGGCTACCGTCCATGGGGTTGCAAAAAGTCGGACATGACTTAGGGACTAAGTGACAACAAGTTACTATAAAGCCACAAGCACCTCACAAGACAGCACATGTGCAATTCAAACAAAAAGAGTAGAAATTCCGTGGAATCCAAAAGTTTAAATAGCACACTACATTCTCCATCAAATTCAAAAATGCTTTTACAAATGAGAAATTATTAGTTCAAATACTAGCTTTGTGGTTAAGCCAGTTATTGAATGAGTACCTATTTTCAGGTAAAGAACCAAAGGAATATTTTGTGAAGTGCCTTCCCTGTAATCTGGGCTTCCCTGGTGGCTCAGATGGTAAAGCATCTGACTGCAATGTGGGAGACCCAGGTTTGATCCCTGGGTCAGGAAGATCCCCTGGAGAAATAAATGACAACCCACTCCAGCACTCTTGCCTGAAAAATTCCATGGATGGGGGAGCCTGGTAGGCTCCAGGCCATGGGGTTGCAAAGAGTCAGACATGACTGAGCAACTTCACTCCCCTGTAATCTCTCTGAACCATTAAACTTTTGGTTATTCAAAGCTAGATATATGGGAAAAGAGGCCACAGATGGGAACACTGAAAAATTAACAGCATTTGGAATTCTGTTTATTTTTTATGTAGACTTACATGAATGTTTCATAAATGTACAAAGACAACTCAAAGGACCCCAATGTAAATTGATTAATGTAGTAGATAAACAGTATAGTACTTGTGTCCTAGAGTGTACCATTGTGATTTAGAGCAGTGCCCACCCACTTGACTCTCCTTATATTACCTGATTTTCCTTCCACAATTATAAATACTATAAGATACTCAATTAGATTTATTAATAAATAATTTAAGAATAATATTGATTTATCATATAACCGCTCCCCAAATATTTTAAGTTTTTTCAAAATCTTTAAAGAAACCCACAATACGATTTCATTATTTTAAAAACACCTCCAGCACCTCCAGATAATCTACCCAAACATGAGATGCCAGAGAAAAATTATTATAATCCTCCTACATTAGGACTTTAAAGTACTATCTAGCACTGTTTTTTGCTATGATTTTCACTTTTAAAAAGTCAAGAAACTCAGTTATAGTCCCTCTGCTATCCCTGAAAAATTCAGGGTGGTTATTATATAACATGTTAAAGTTTAGTCCCAGAAAGAAATGTCACCCATCATTTCTATTTATTAGAATTATTTGTCGTTACTATGGGATTCATAAAACTGAAGACTCATAAAACTTTATGTTGGAAAATATGTTAATGCTAAATATTGATATTATAACTTTCCTGTTGTTACATGACAATTCTAATTGGAATCATTTTTTCAGAAAATTTTAAATGGAAATTGTTTTAGAATTGATTACAAACAGCTAGTTTGAAAAAATCAAATCTTGTTTATAAGACATGATATTTTCCTTACAAGTTCAGTGGTATCATTGTAAATTACCATCCCCAGCTGAAAAGGAGTATATTCTTGAAATAATCTGCATCTAATTTTGTCAAAAGTTACTACAAGTTTAGAGGCAGCAAAACTTTACACTGTAACAAATTTCACATTAAAGAATTCAGTAAAGCAGTTGCTTCACCCCTAAATGTTTACAAAGGCATAATTGGTCCCACTGTGACTCCAGCCTTTGTCCGCTGAACAACTGTTGAAGTCATAAAGCTTTTGTCAAGAAAAGTGTAGTAAGTAACGTGCAGGTAGGTGTGAGTAACGTGCAGTCTTGGTAAGCCAGTAGATATGATGCGCCTTGCCTCAGGTAGTCCTGTGGCTTGAAGAAAGGCATATTCTGCTCATCACAGCAGACACTAATATAATGCTAATCAGGGCACATAATTCAGAGGGTCCACATGCTGGTTTTGCCCTAAAAGCTAAGAATTGACAAGAAAACAAAAAGAAATAAATTACAAAGTTATGTGCTCACTTGCTAAGTCATGTCTGACTCTTGGCAACCTCAAGGACTGCAGCCTGCCAGGCTCCCCTGCCCATGGGATTTTCCAGGCAAAAATACTGGAGTGGGTTGCCATTTCCTTCTTCATGCAAAGCTTTTTATTGGAAAGGTTCTTAGTGACAGTATCTACTTATAATGCATTCATTTATCCAGTCACAAATTCTGCATTAAGCTTCTTCTCTTTCCAGAACAAGGCATCAAGTACTAGAAATACAGCCGTAATAAGACAGAGATGGTGCTGCCTTTACAAAACATGTTTTAATTAGGAAGTTGGAGAGACTCATAATAAAATCATCGTAAGTTGCTGAACCATTTGGATGGCTTCTGTTATTCATTAAAGTAAAAGTAAACATACATACTGTTGCCACATATAATCTTATATTGGACAAGGTCACCTTAGCTACAACATGACACATAGATTTGAAAGGACCGGGTTTACATGTAGTGAGATTGGAGAGGGAATGGTAGTCATGTGGAGTAAGGTACCATCATTCTCTTGAGACTTGTGTAGATTGAGATACGTTGAGAAGTAAAAGCAGAATGGGTTGGAATATCCTATAGGGTGTTAGTTAACAGTGACTGTGGAATCCAACTGCTCTGGTCTTCAAAGCAGCAACAATCCCTCATTTGTCCTATGGGGCTGCCCACAGTGTTAGTCTCATGGGGTTACTGTGAGATTTAGCACAGTTAATTCACATAATGAGACATTATCTATGATAGCATTCAGAGCAGTGCTGTGTACTGGAAACATGACATGACAGACATAGGACATTTCACATTTTCCAAATGCTCTTTCTTATCCTCTTTGGTCCTGCAGAGGTTCTTGAATCTCTTTCCTCAGTTTGGAAAACTCCTGGATATCTCTCCCCAGACTGCTGCTTCTCTCTCTCTGATCATTTTGTGGCTCAAATTATACACATGTTAAAATTCTGTGAGAGGACTTACCTGGTGATCCAGTGGCTGGAAGTCTGCCTTGCAATGCAGAGGAAGAAATGCAGTGCACCAGTTCAGTCTATGGTCTGGGAAGATCCCACATGCCGTGGAGCAGCTGGGCCTATGCATTGAAACAGCTGAGCCTGTGCTTGAGAGCCTATACACAGCAACTACTGAAGCCTGCACATGCTAAAGCCTGTGCTCTGCAACAGAGAAGCCACCACAATGAGAAGCCTGTTCCCCACGACAAAGAGCAGCCCCCACTCGCTGTAACTACAGAAAGCCTGTGGACAGCAGTGAAGACCAAGAGCAGCCAATAAATAAATTACTAAATGTAATATATAAAAGTAAATAAAATTCTGTGACATAAGTTTCTTCTTCATATATTAAAGATTCTTTAGGAGAAGTTAGATTGAAAGCTGACATTTGAATGGAAATGATGGAAGCCAGGAGACAATGGATAGAAACCTAAGCGCTGAGGAAAAAGGAACACTGACATCTCAGAATTCCATTCACAGGAAATAGCCTGTGAAAGTGAAGGCTCAATAAAGATGGCTTCAGAAACAAAAACAGAATCAACCACAAGCAGAGCAGACCGAGATGGAACATGAGAAATAAAATGTCCTTGATTAAAAGCATGGGGATTAAGAACAGATGATGAATGCTGGGATGGTTAAGTCAGGGAATAAATATAAGTAAATACTGAAAATAGAACACAACAATGGAAGTGTCTGGGGTACTTAAAACCTCTGTTAAATTAAAATAGTAGCTCACGTAGTACATATGAAGATAGTTTAAGATGGGGAAAATATAGTTGAAAGATTTTAAGTTCGTTGCACTTTCTGGAAAATGAAAAGGGTTATAATTTAGGCTATACTAAATCTAAGTACTCACTCTAGAGTTACCATTAAAGAACTCAAAGAACAGGATACTATCAAGCTAATCTAACATATGCATTAATAATAAGACATTGTTTTGACAGAAAAGAAAAAACAAACACAGGTGACAAAAAGAACACATGTGGGAAGAGCCTTACACCACACGGCTGTAAAGCCTATGTAAATATTAAAGAAATCTCACTATATGTATATAAACCGAGTACCCAAGTGAAAAACAAAATCAAGCAGATTAGATTTAAAAAGAATGGTGGTCACAGGAATACACACTGAATGCAAGCACATAAGATGTTGAAGGTACTAATAAAATGAAAATGAAAACCTAGATGAACTTCAGGCAAGAAGTTTACCAGACACAAGGAGGAATCTTTTAAGCCAACCCAGGGGACAATTCAATATGACCAATACAGTTTCAGTTTGGTCTACATTTATAGAATAAAAACATTTAAAGTAAGAGACAATAAGGTCCTGCTGTATAGCACAGGGAACTAAATTAATATCCTGTGATGTCACAATGGAAAAGAATATTTAAAAAGAACATATATACTTATACACACACACATTTTTAAAGTAGAAAGATCTGAAAAGTCACCATTCTGCCCACCTTAACCTCATGATCAAAGGAGACTCATAAAACATGGAACATTCTGATACTAGGTTTCTTCTGACGCTATGCAAAAAGGAAGTACACACACTATCAAGGATGCACTGAATTTACTAGAGTGTTTTCCCCAAACCTGTTCATGAAGCAAAGTCCACGTGTGGGATACTCAATATAGTGAGTACCCTGGACCATTTTTTTTTTTTTAATGTATGAATGTCATCAAAAGCTGAAAGAAGACTCAGAGCCTTGAAAAGATTAATACACTTGGGAGACATAAGCCAACTGCTGTCTGCTGGGAGTATTTCTGGCAATTGTGGGAGCAAGTCTTTTCATCTTAAAGGGGGGCAGACGCGACGCGAGAGACGCCGGCCCCGGCGCAACGAACCACGCAAAGAGGCGCGGCCGTGAGGAGCTACCCCACGCCTGAGGCCAGGGCCGGCGGCCGAGAGGAGCTACCTACCCCACGTCCAACAGGCGGTGGATGCGCGGGCGCAGGAGGGCCGAGAGGAGCTACTCCGTGTTCAAGGTCAGGAGGGGCGGCCTTGAGGAGATACCCCTCATCCAAGGTAAGGTACAGCAGCTGCACTTTGCTGGAGCGGCTGTGAAGAGATTTTCCATGACCAAGGTAAGAGAAACCCAAATAAGACGGTAGGTATTGCGAGGGGGCACCAGAGGGCAGACAAACTGAAATCATAATCACAGGAAACTAGCCGATCGGATCACATGGACCACAGAAGAATGTGGTCCACTGGAGAAGGGAAAGGCAAACCACTTCAGTATACTTGCCTTGAGAACCCAATGAACAGTATCAAAGGGCAAAATGATAGGATACTGAATGAGGAATTCCCCAGGTCGGTAAGGCCCAGTATGCTACTGGAGCTCAGTGGAGAAATAACTCTAGAAGGAATGAAGGGAGGGAGCAAAAGCAAAACCAATACCCAGTTGTGGATGTGACCGATGATAGAAGCAAGGTCCGGTGCTGTAAGAGCAATATTGCATAGGAAGCTGGAATGTTAGGTCCATGGATCAAGGCAAATTGGAAGTGGTCAAACAGGAGATGGCAAGAGTGAACGTCGACATTCTAGGAATCAGTGAATTAAAATGGACTAGAATGGGTGAATTTAACTCGGATGACCATTATATCTACTACTGTGGGCAGGAATCCCTTAGAAGAAATGGAGTAGCCATCATGGTCAACAAAAGAGTCCAAAATGCAGTACTTGGAAGCAATCTTAAAAATGACAGGATGATTTCTGTTCGTTTCCAAGGCAAACCATTCAATATTACAGTAATCCAGGCCTATGCCCCAACCAGTAATGCTGAAGAAGCCGAAGTTAATCGGTTCTGTGAAGACCTACAAGACCTTTTAGAACTAACACCCAAAAAAGATGTCCTTTTCATTATAGGGGACTGGAATGCAAAAGTAGGAAGTCAAGAAACACCTGGAGTAACAGGCAAATTTGGCCTTGGAGCACGGAATGAAGCAGGGCAAAGGCTAATAGAGTTTTGTCAAGAGAATGCACTGGTCATAGCAAACACCCTCTTCCAACAACACAAGAGAAGACTCTACACATGGACATCACCAGATGGTCAACACCGAAATCAGATTGATTATATTCTTTGCAACCAAAGATGGAGAAGCTGTATACAGTTAGTGAAAACAAGACCAGGAGCTGACTGTGGCTCAGATCATGAACTCCTTATTGCGAAGTTCAGACTTAAATTGAAGAAAGTAGGGAAAACCACTAGACCATTCAGATATGACCTAAATCAAATCCCTTATGATTATACAGTGGAAGTGAGAAATAGATTTAAGGGACTAGATCTGATAGATAGAGTGCCTGATGAACTCTGGACGGAGGTTCATGACATTGTACAGGAGACAGGGACCAAGACCATCCCCATGGAAAAGAAATGCAAAAGAGCGAAATGGCTGTCTGAGGAGGCCTTACAAATAGCTGTGAAAAGAAGAGAGGCGAAAAGCAAAGGAGAAAAGGAAAGATATAAGCATCTGAATGCAGAGTTCCAAAGAATAGCAAGGAGAGATAAGAAAGCCTTCCTCAGGGATCAATGCAAAGAAATAGAGGAAAACAACAGAATAGGAAAAACAAGAGACCTCTTCAAGAAAATTAGAGATTCCAAGGGAACATTTCATGCAAAGATGGGCTCGATAAAGGACAGAAATGGTATGGACCTAACAGAAGCAGAAGATATTAAGAAGAGGTGGCAAGAATACACAGAAGAACTGTACAAAAAAGATCTTCACGACCAAGATAGTCACGATAACGTAATCACTGACCTAGAGCCAGACATCTTGGAATGTGAAGTCAAGTGGGCCTTAGAAAGCATCACTACAAATAAAGCTAGTGGAGGTGATGGAATTCCAGTTGAGCTATTTCAAGTCTTGAAAGATGATGCTGTGAAAGTGCTGCACTCAATATGCCAGCAGATTTGGAAAACTCAGCAGTGGCCACAGGACTGGAAGAGGTCAGTCTTCATTCCAATCCCAAAGAAAGGCAATGCCAAAGAATGCTCAAACTACCGGACAATTGCCCTCATCTCACACGCTAGCAAAGTCATGCTCAAAATTCTCCAAGCCAGGCTTCAGCAATATGTAAACCGTGAAGTCCCAGATGTTCAAGCAGGTTTTAGAAAAGGCAGAGGCACCAGACATCAAATTGCCAACATCCGCCAGATCATGGAGAAAGCAAGAGAGTTTCAGAAAAACATCTATTTCTGCTTCATTGACTATGCCAAAGCCTTTGACTGTGTGGATCACAATAAACTGTGGAACATTCTGAAAGAGATGGGAATCCCAGACCACCTGACCTGCCTCTTGAGAAACCTGTATGCAGGTCAGGAAGCAACAGTTAGAACTGGACATGGAACAACAGACTGGTTCCAAATAGGAAAAGGTGTACGTCAAGGTTGTATATTGTCACCTTGCTTATTTAACTTATATGCAGAGTACATCATGAGGAACGCTGGGCTGGAAGAGGCACAAGCTGGAATCAAGATTGCTGGGAGAAATATCAATAACCTCAGATATGCAGATGACACTACCCTTATGGCAGAAAGTGAAGAGGAACTCAAAAGCCTCTTGATGAAAGTGAAAGAGGAGAGTGAAAATGTTGGTTTGAAGCTCAACATTCAGAAAACAAAGATCATGGCATCTGGTCCCATCACTTCATGGGAAATAGATGGAAAAACAGTGGAAACAGTGTCAGACTTTGTTTTTTTGGGCTCCAAAATCACTGCAGATGCTGATTGCAGCCATGAAATCAAAAGACGCTTGCTCCTTGGAAGGAAAGTTATGACCAACCTTGATAGTATATTAAAAAGCAGAGACATTACTTTTCCAACCAAGGTCCATCTAGTCAAGGCAATGGTTTTTCCCGTGGTCATGTATGGATGTGAGAGTTGGACTGTGAAGAAGGCTGTCGCCAAAGAATCGATGCTTTTGAACTGTGGTGTTGGAGAAGACTCTTGAGAGTCCCTTATACTGCAAGGAGATCCAACCAGTCCATTCTAGAGGAGATCAATCCTGGGTGTTCATTGGAAGGACTGATGCTAAAGCTGAAACTGCAATACTTTGGCCACCTCATGTGACGAGTTGACTCACTGGAAAAGACTCTGATGCTGGGAAAGGTTGGGGGCGGGAGGAGAAGGGGACGACGGAGAATGAGATGGCTGGATGGCATCACCGACTCTGTGGACATGAGTTTGAGTGTACTCCGGGGGTTGGTGATGGACAGGGAGGCCTGGCGTGCTGATTCATGGGGTCGCGGAGAGTCGGATACGACTGAGCGACTGAACTGAACTGAACTGAGGCTGCAAATCATAGCATGACAACAATGCACAGACTCTGACTGGATCACGAATCATAGAATTTTATTAAAAGAAACATCATTGGAACACTGCAAAATTTCAATATGGGCTGTATATAATTATGAAGATATTATTGATTTAATACTACCTTAGATGTAATAATCGGAGAAGGCAATGGCAAGCCACTCCAGTACTCTTGCCTAGAAAATCCCATGGATGGAGGAGCCTGGTAGGCTGCAGTCCGTGGGGTCGCTAAGGCTCGGACACGACTGAGCGACTTCACTTTCACTTTTCACTTTCACACATTGGAAAAGGAAATGGCAACCCACTCCAGTGTTCTTGCCTGGAGAATCCCAGGGACAGGGGAGCCTGGTGGGCTTCCGTCTATGGGGTCACACAGAGTCGGACACGACTGAAGTGACTTAGTAGTAGTAGTAGTAGATGTAATAATAGTGATTAAATATGATCTTAATTATAGGAGATTGAGAATATAGTCATTTGAAATGTCAAATGTGAAAAAATTCTAGAAAAACAATAAACTGCCATTTCAGGTTCTGTCAAGGATATTGATGCTGCCTGTCTGGAAGTAAATCTGATTCTGAACTCTTTCTGCTCTAGTAGGTGTGGGGCTTTCCTGACATTTTCTGTTCCAATGTTCTTCATGCACCAAGCGTGACTGATCTGATTTTGTAACTGAAAGCACAACAACACACTAATGATCAATATGTAATACAGGTAATATGTGAATGTAAACATCAACTCATGATACGGTTTTTGCCTTGGAAGCATATTACCCAGGTGAATAGTCATCAAGATCAAATAACTAAGGGCAGAGGAAAAAAATAAAAAACTCCAATAAAAGTTCCTTGATAACCTTACAGCCAATCACAGATTTAAAGGTGGGGTTAGGGTGAGGGCTGCATTTCCTGTACTCCATAGCATAAAAGATCCACCTTCCAGGACTTCTGGGCTTGCTCAATAAAACAGGAGTAATTTCCAACAAAAATGTACATGGATCACCTAGTTGGTCACTTAGTATTGCCTAAGATAGATATAATTGTGTGTGCGTGCTCAGTTGTGTCTGACTCTCTACGACCTTATGGACTGTGGTCCGCCAGATTCCTCTGTCTATGGAATTCTCCATGCAAGAATACTGGAGTGGGTTGCTATTTCTTCCTCCAGATGATCTTCCCAACCCAGGGACTGTACCTGTGTCTCCCGTGGCTCCTACATTGCAGACAGATTCTTTACCACTGAGCCATCGGTGACGCCCATAAGATAGCATTAATTAATCTAGTTAATTAACTCTTGAACAGTATCATAAATAAATATTTCAGCAAATAATTTTCCTTTCTACACAACTAACTTTCTCTCTTTTCCATATAGGAGGAGAGGGTAAATGATTTAAATCCTAGAATCTCCCTCTAGAAAAGTAATGGTGTAAATACATAATGATATTATGATGTCTTGGGGATGATAAACTGCATTAAGAAATCTGTGCCTTGCTATTCTTGGGAAAATCACTGCACTGAATGATTGTTCTTTGCAAAAAAAAATTCAGAAACGAATCAAAGACACATTTGATGGTAGTAACAGAATGTGAATGATACAAGCATTGTATTTCCCCATGACTTCTGTATATTTATCAAAAAAAATTTACATGAGTTCCCTTTCCTGAACCCCGCTCCCACCTCCCTCCTCCCCTTATCCTCCCTCTGGGTCATCCCCATGCATCAGCCCCGAGCATCCTGTATCATGTGTCGAAACTGGACTGGTGATTTGTTTCACATATGATAATATACATGTACACCCAGGGCGGATTCATGTCAATGTATGGCAAAACCAACCAATATAATATTGTAAAATAATTAGCCTCCAATAAAAAAATAAATAAAATAAAACAAAGACTCACAGCAGCCATCAAAAAGAATGAAGTAAGATACTTGCTACAACTTCAATGGTCCTTGAAGATATTATGATAAGTGATAGAGGCCACAGAAGTCCACATATTATACAATATTGTTCATATATAATGTCCAACACAGGGAATTAATAGAGTCATAAAGTAGATTAGTCAATGCTTAGTGTTGGGGGAGGGTAACAAGGAAGGATGGAGAGCATTTCTTTCTGAGAAATGATAAAAATATTCTATAATTGAGATGTTGATTACACATACATGTGAGTATACTAAAATCCACTGTATTATATACTTTAAATGAACAAATTGTAATGTGTGTCAATCGTATCTGAATAAAACTGTTTAAAATTTTTTCAAAAAAAATAATTTAATGGGGGACTACTGAACCTAAGGCAATTCTCAAAGGTTCTACTCATGTATAAAAATATAAACATTTCTTGCACACTCACTTGAAGCATATAGTTCTCAATGTTCTCAAAAGAGGGCTCTTAGGTGGAGCCCTGACACCACTGAATTTAAGGTTGGAATGTTGGGTACTGACATAGCAGAGCTCGGCTTGAAAGTAAGTCTGATTTCATTTTCAACATAGCGTTTTAACCTGTTCCAGATTGACAATGCATACAAAATGGTGCAAGTCAATAAGCTCAAATAAATGTTTGTGGTGTTGTTTTTTTCTCACTTGCCTGCAACAGTCTTTCCTAAACTAGTTTTATGTATGATCACAATGTACATAAACAAAAATGCATTATGACATTGCAACCATCTTAACAGATGTACTCATGAGCTTTTCTTCTATTTGAGTTATTATGTGTACATGTGATTAAACTTTGGATTATTTCCTATTAAACTGTCATGTCAATTTAATTCTTAGACGAGCCAGACAACATAGGAGAGGAAAATGTCTTCCTTTCTGACAATATGGAGATACTCAAATAAAAAAATAATGATAAAAATAATAATAATGTTGTTTGCTAAATATTATTGGAAAATCAATGCTTTTGTAGTTGTGACATATCTGAACAGTTTTGGGGGCAGTTATCAGCCCTAGAATAAGGACACAGAACATAAGACTTTGAAATCAAATCCAATTATATGACTGAGGTTTTACAAATCACCATTTCTTTGCAAATACAGGAAACACACAAAAAAGATAGTATTTATTTTATAAATAATATAGGGAAATAGTCATGTGAAATTTTCATTTGCAGTTTCACAACTCAATAGATAAATATGCATTCTAATTCCTCTTTAAAAAATTAATGTAAATTTGCCATTATTTGTAAATAATAAATGACAGTTTCCTTCCATATCTTTAAACCTAAAGCAGATACAATTACCCTAGAGCAGCTATGGTATTGAAAAAAAAAAATATATATATATATATATATATTTGGTGCTATATTCAGATAATTACAATTTGAAAACTAGAACCTGGTATTATTTACTGTCAGCTTTCTGATAAGGTGCCTTGTTTCTCTATTATGTTTACTAATAGAACTTCTTATTTTAAATTAAGTGCAAACACTGGAATTGCACTGACAGTTTACTGTTTTGAAGTTGATGGTCACTTTTTTTTAACAGGAAAAGGAAGCTAAGAGTTGGAAAACTATAAACTGGCAAAGAGCTACAAAATCATGTAATCCACTTTATGGTATTTATTAAAGTAAGAAAACTAATCACTAGATATTGTTCAGGAAAATATTCACATCCACACCAAGACTAGCATTCAAATGTTCATGGCAACACGATTCACAATAGCTCAAATGTGAAAGCAACCCAAATGTTCATCAGCAGGTGGATGGATAAATAAATTGGGCTACATGCATACAACAGAATATTGTTCGGAAATGAAAAAGAACACAACACTTATCCATGCAACAAGATGCAGGAACCACAAAGACATTATACCAAGTAAAAGAAGACAGACAGAAAAGCCCGTGTCGCATGTGACTGATGCATAGGAAATGCCCTGACAGTCCCACACTGCTGAAACGAGAACATAGACGATTCATTATCTCAGACTAAGGTAAGAACTGCAAGTGGATATGAGGAGCTTACTGCAGTGATAAAAACATTTTAAAATTAGGTTATGATAACAGTTGCACAACTCATTAAATTATAAAAATCACTGAATGGTATATATACATACATAAAACAGGTAAATTTTATGGTATGTAAATTATACTTCAAGCTTTCTTTAATGGCAATATTTCTATGATTGTTTACAAAGGCTACTGTAGGGATTATGCTTGCTTGAGTAGGTGCTTTTCATCAAAATATGATCTTTTCCAAAGTATGCTCAAAAAAGTTTTGAGGGTTTATAAATAGAAACTTGGATTTGTAATAATATCCATTATTTATCAATAATGATTTCTTTCACAATCTAGAAATTTCTAAAAGAAATATAAGAATACAACTTTCTACTTCAATAGCAACATTTTTGAAACTAGCATTAAATATAACAAGCATTAAATAAAGACAAGGCTTAACACCATAAGTGAAAACTTTTCTTAAACTAAATGTGTAAGAACCTCTAAGCTACTGAACTTCAACAAGTGAATAGAATGCTAAAGAAGTCAAGGCAAATGACAAATGTGGAGAACAAACACGCTTACAACAGAGCAATATTTCTGAATTTTTTAAAATCAGATTACATTGAGTGATTTCTGATAATAAGTATGATGCAATAATACATTTAAAGCTGACAGACAAACTAGTAATTAGGCAAATATGTTACTTTTTAATAGGTTTTACTTAGTTTCTCCTAATACTAACATCTCAGACAACCACAGTACAGTTATCTACACTACAAAATTAATACTCATTACTTATTTCACATGAGTGATTATAATTTCTGGCTCTCCCATTCATAATAGACATCATATCTGATGGGAAGAATAAAGTCCAGGTTTTCATATAAAAATTGAAGACAATGTAGTATTTGTGTTGGATCAGAGAACATCAGTTTTAAGTGTACTTTGATATGTAGGAGAATAATTTAATGTGTAGCTCTGATCTGTCAGTAATTTTAGCTCCTGTAGTTCTTTAGTCAGTGTATTGACTACAAAAAAATAGAACCAATGAAGATTTAAAGTCTATACCAAGCATTGACTCAGCTTGGTTTCTTAATTATCTTTCCTATAAAGAAGGCTGCTAAAAAGCCCAAAGAACATTTTCCCTAATTTCAATATTTGGTTCTGTTTTTAGGGTTGCCATCTGAGAGTTATTGCTGCCACATCCAGCTGTAATGTTGGACTTACTGAAACATTATTGGCTGTGTTATGGACTCCTCTGGACACTGGGTTTGCAATTTACTAATTGTAATGAAACAATTGTTTATTAAGCCCTTGACTACGAGTGACTGGGGTATTATCCTGTGGTTCAATCGCTAAAGAATCTTGTGAAAAAGGCATTTTATTCATGTTCTCACAGCTGAGGGAACCAAGTCTCAGACAGCAGTGTAATTGCCCATGTGATGACCACGTCATTGGCATATGACGTGGTAAACAGACCCAGTACTGAAAGTGAAAGTGAAGTCGCTCAGTTGTGTCCGACTCTTTTTGACCCCATGGACTGTAGCCTACCAGGTTCCTCTGTCCATGGGATTTTCCAGGCAAGGGTACTGGAGTGGGGTGCCATTTCCTTCTCAGTACTGAATGCTGGCAAATACAATCTTCATTTAACTGCATCACGGAATCTGTGTGATCTTGGAACACTACAAGGCATATATCAATTTTCCAGGTCACTATTATCCTTTCCTGAATTATGAACTGCATTTTTCATCAGGATCTATTCTTCGGTGTTTTTCTCAACTGTACATAAGAAAGTATTGTACCACAACATTGAAAAAACGCAATCAACATAGATGTTTTGCTTTTTGCATAATTCTTTTATCCCCACTAATGACTGAAAATCACACCAATGTTTCTCCCCTCTCTCTTCCTTTTCCTTGCCTGTGTTTTGTTATTCTCTCATCTGGACTGATTGTCTTTTATCAGCATCTTCCTTTTCCTCTGGCATTACTGCTTCCATGATCCCTCTAAATCTGAGGCCAGGCCCTATATCATATTTCAGCTTTACTTGTCTTTCCTTTTAAAGCCACCAAAGCCATGGTTTCACCTGCATATTTTCAGTATGTTTCTACATCACTGGTTCTTACCAACTTTTGCTTTCCTGGTGTTCATTTCACATCCTGTCATGTCTCTAAATGGCACAGACATTATTTATTGAGACAAGACTGAACAGTATTTCTCAAGAAAAATCCAGTAATGTTAACATAGAATAAACATGGGTAATCAAGATAAAGATCATTCATAGATAATAAGCAAACACAGGTGATCAGGTATATACTCTAAGAAAATGAAAGTGGGGGAAATACTCTTCAAACAGGATATAAAGTATAAGCTTTTATACATTTCAATATTAAGCATAGGAAGAAGAAATTTAACACAACTTTTGTTCCATATGGAAAAGAAGATGAGAAATAATTCACTATTATTATACACTGAGTAGGACTGCCTAAAGAGCAGATGTGGAAATATGAAACTGGCATGTAAATTATGCTTTTACTTTACAGACAATTTTTCTGTATAAAAAATTTCATGCCTACTTGAGCAAGTCTTCAAAATCAATGCTGAAGAGAAGGAACAAGATGGCGGAGGAATAGGACGGCGAGACCACTCTCTCCCCCACAAATTCATCAAAAGAACATTTGAACGCAGAGTAAAGTCCACAAAACAACTTCTGAATGCTGCCAGAGGACATCAGGCACCCAGAAAAGCAGCCCATTGTCTTCGAAAGGAGGTAGGAAAAACATAAAAGATAAAAAGAGAGACAAAAGAGGTAAGGACAGAGCTCCGTCCCAGGAAGGGAGGCTTTAAAAAGAGAGAAGTCTCCAAACACCAGGAAACACTCTCACTGACCAGTCTGTGCCGAGCCTTGGAACCTCAGAGGGCCACATAACTGGGAGGAAAAAGAAAGAAATAATTAAAATTAAAACCCACAGATTACCCGCCAAACGGTAACTCCCAGCGGAGAAGCAGCGCAGACACCTGCATACGCCATTAGCAAGCGGGGGCTGGGCAGGGAGGAGTCGGCTGAACTGCTTAGAGAGAGGACTGGGCTTGAATGCCGCGAGAACAATCTGAAAAAACTAACAGGGGATAGCAAAGCAGACTGGAATAGCTTCCCCACGAAAAGGCGGAAAGCTTTAACCTAGAATTCCGCCAGGCCTGCTCACAGAATAAAGGTCTGAGCAGAGCGAGCCGGCTGCGGTCCTCCCATACCCCACCGAAACAGGCAGGGAAGTCAGCCAGAGCCGGAGGGGGCAACCCCGGCCCCAGAAAGGCATCCGATACAAACTGTAGGCAGCCTTGTTGCTAATCAAGACTTCTTGGGCTTGGGCCAGTCGATATCCACCTGAGAAGGTGTGCCGGTTAAACACCCAGAAAACTGAGTGGCAGGGTATGGGGAGGCGATAAGTCGCAGCGACCATGCTCACCAAACACCTGGTCACCTGAGCAGCTCGGACCGGGGAAGGCACAAAACTCAGGCCCAAACAAGTCTGCACCTTTGTGGAGTACCCAAGAACCTGAACTTGAGCCGCTCAGACCTGGGAAGTGCATGGAACCCAGCACCGGCCTCGGACAGTTCCTGGCAGAGCAACCTAGAGCCTGTGCAGTGTAGACTGGGACAACACATGCGCTGTGAGTGGGGGCAAACCCAGTGTGGCCAAGATGCTGCAAGCACTCCCCACAGACGCCAGAGATATTTGTCTGCGGCGTTCCTCCCTTCCCAGAACAGGACTGAACAACTGAGCCTTAAAAATTATCCACCTGCTCCCTAGTATCAGGGCGGAAATTAGACACTGAAGAGACCAGCAAACAGAAGCTAAAACAGAGGGAACCACCTTGGAAATGAGATAGAGAAGTCTAGAGACTACTCCAAGAATAAGACCAAAAACCAGAGGCAAGAGGCTTAAGCCCGAATCCTGAGAACACGAGAGAACTCCTGACTAATTGATAGGAGTTAATACTCCTGTATTAATTGATAGGAGTTCATCAAATGCCTCCATACCTACACTAAAACCAAGCACCACCCAAGGGTCAACAAGTTCCAGAGAAAGACATACCATGCAAATTCTCCAGCATCACAGGAAAATAGCCCTGAGCTTCAATATATAGGCTGCCCAAAGGCACTCCAAACCCACTGACATCTCATAACTCATTACTGGACACTTCATTGCACTCCAGAGAGAAGAAATCCAACTCCACCCACCACAACACAAACACAAGCTTCCCTAACCAGGGAACCTTGACAAGTCACCCATCTAACCCCACATAAAGTGAGGAAACTACATAATAAAGAGAACTCCACAAACTGCCAGAAGAGGGAAAGGCCACCCCAAGCAAAGCAATATAAGCAAGATGAAGAGGCAGAGAAATACCCAGCAAGTAAAGGGACAAGATAAATGCCTACCAACACAAACAAAAGAGGAAGATATAGGGAATCTACCTGATGAAGAATTTCGAATTTTGGTGGTGAAAATGATTCAAAATCTTGAAAGCAAAATGGAGTTACAGATAAATAACCTGGAGAAAAAGATTGAGAAGATGGAAGAAAGATTTAATAAGGACTTAGAGGAAAAAAAAAAAAGAGTCAATATACAATGAATAATGCAATAGATGAGGTCAGAAACACTCTGGAGGGAACAAACAGTAGAATAACAGAGGCAGAAGACAGGATAAGCGAGTTAGAAGATAAAATTGTAGAAATAAATGAAACAGAGAGGAAAAAAGAAAAACGAATTAAAAGAAATGAGGACAATATTAGAGACCTCTGGGACAATATTAAACGCCCCAACATTCGAATCATAGGAGTCCCAGAAGAAGAAGACAAAAAGAAAGACCATGGGAGAATACTTGAGGAGATAATAGTTGAAAACTTCCCTAAAATTGGGAAAGAAATAATCACCCAAGTCCAAGAAACCCAGAGAGTCCCCATCAGGATAAACCCAAGGTGAAATACTCCAAGACACATATTAATCAAATTAACAAAGATCAAACACAAAGAACAAATATTAAAAGCAGCAAGGGAAAAGCAGCAAATAACACAAAAGGGGATTCCCATACGGATAACAGCTGATCTTTCAACAAAAATTCTTCAGGCCAGGAGGGAATGGCAAGACATACTTAAAGTGATGAAAGAAAATAACATACAGCCCAGATTACTGTACCCAGCAAGGATCTCATTCAAATATGAAGGAGAAATCAAAAGCTTTACAGACAAGCAAAAGCTCAGAGAATTCAGCATCACCAAACCAGCTCTCCAACAAATGCTAAAGGATCTTTTCTAGACAGGAAACACAGAAAGGGTGTATAAACTCGAACCCAAAGCAATAAACAAAATGGCAACAGGATCATACTTATCAATAATTACCTTAAACGTACATGGGTTGAGTGCCCCAACCAAAAGACAAAGGCTGGCTGAATGGATACAAAAACAAGACCCCCATATATGTTGTCTACAAGAGACCCACCTCAAAACGAGGGACACATACAGACTGAAAGTGAAGGGCTGGAAAAAGATATTCCATGCAAACAGAGACTAAAAGAAAGCAGGAGTAGCAATACTCATATCAGATAAAATAGACTTTAAAACAAAGGCTGTGAAAAGAGACAAAGAAAGCAACTACATAATGATCAAAGGATCAATCCAAGAAGAAGATATAACAATTATAAATATTTATGCACCCAACATAGGAGCACCGTAATATGTAAGACAATTACTAACAAGTATGAAAGGGGAAATTAACAACAATGCAATAATAGTGGGAGATTTTAATACCTCACTTACATCTATGGATAGATCAACTAAACAGAAAATTAACAAGGAAACACAAACTTTAAATGATACAATAGACCAGTTAGACCTAATAGATATCTATAGGACATTTCACCCCAAAACAATGAATTTCACCTTTTTCTCAAGTGCACACGAACCTTTTCCAGGATAGATCACATCCTGGGCCATAAATCTAGCCTTGGTAAATTCAAAAAAATTGAAATCATTCCAAGCATCTTTTCTGACCACAATGCAGTAAAATTAGATCTCAATTATGGGAGAAAAACTACTAAAAATGCCAACATATGGAGGCTGAACAACATGCTGCTGAATAATGAACAAATCATAGAAGAAATCAAAAGGGAAATCAAAATATGCATAGAAATGAATGAAAATGAAAACACAACAACCCAAAACCTCTGGGACACTGTAAAAGCAGTGCTAAGGGGGAAGTTCATAGCAATACAGGCACACCTCAAGAAACAAGAAAAAAGTCAACTAAATAACCTAACTCTACATCTAAAAAAACTAGAAAAGGAAGAAATGAAGAACCCCAGGGTTAGTAGAAGGAAAGAAATCATAAAAATTAGGGCAGAGATAAATGAAAAAGAAACAAAACAGACCATAGCAAAAATCAACAAAGCCAAAAGCTGGTTCTTTGAGTAGGTAAATAAAATTGAAAAACCGCTAGCCAGACTCATCAAGAAACAAAGGGAGAAGAACCAAATCAATAAAATTAGAAATGAAAATGGAGAGATCACAACCAACAACACAGAAATACAAAGGATTATTAGAGAATACTATCAGCAATTATATGGCAATAAAATGAATAACCTGGAAGAAAAGGACAAGTCCTAGAAAAGTACAACTTTCCAAAACTGAACCAGGAAGAAATAGAAAATCTGAACAGACCCATCACAAGCACGAAACTAGAGGCTGTAATCAGAAATCTTCCAGCAAACAAAAGCCCAGGTCCGGATGGCTTCACAGCTGAATTCTACCAAAAATTTAGAGAAGAGCTAACACTTATTCTACTCAAACTCTTCCAGAAAATTGCTTAGGAAGGGAAACTTCCAAACTCATTCTATGAGGCCACCATCACACTAATACCAAAACCTGGTAAGGATCCCACAAAAAAAGAAAACTACAGGCCAATATCACTGATGAACATAGATGCAAAAATCCTTAACAAAATTCTAGCAATCAGAATCCAACAACACATTAAGAAGATCATACATCATGACCAAGTGGGCTTTATCCCAGGAATGCAAGGATTCTTCAATATCCACAAATCATTCAACGTAATACACCACATTAACAAACTGAAAAATAAAAATCATATGATTATCTCAATAGATGCAGAGAAAGCCTTCGACAAAATTCAACATCCATTCATGATAAAAACCCTCCAGAAAGTGGGGATAAAAGGGACATATCTCAACATAATAAAAGCCATATATGACAAACACACAGCAAACATTATCCTCAACGGTGAAAAACTGAAAGCATTTCCCCTAAAGTCAGGAACAAGACAAGGGTGCCCACTCTCACCACTACTATTCAACATAGTTCTGGAAGTTTTGGCCACAGCAATAAGAGCAGAAAAAGACATAAAAGGAGTTCAAATTGGAAAAGAAGAAGTAAAACATTCACTGTTCGCTAATGACATGATCCTCTACACAGAAAACCCTAAAGACTCTACCAGAAAACTACTAGAGCTAATCAATGATTACAGCAAAGTTGCAGGATATAAAATCAACACACAGAAATCCCTTGCATTCCTATACACTAATAATGAGAAAATAGAAGGAGAAATTAAGGAAACTATTCCATTCACTGTTGCAACGAAAAGAATTAAATACTTAGGAATATATCTACCTAAGGAAACAAAAGACTTGTACATAGAAAACTATAAAACACTAGTGAAAGTGATCAAAGAGGACACTAATAGATGGAGAAATATACCATGTTCATGGATTGGAAGAATAAATATTGTAAATTGAGTATACTACCCAAAGTAATTTATACATTCAATGCAATCCCTATCAAGCTACCAATGATATTTTTCACAGAACTAGAACATATAATCTCACAATTTGTATGGAAATACAAAAAACCTCGAATAGCCAAAGCAATCTTGAGGAAGAAGAATGGAACTGGGGGAATCAACCTGCCGGACTTCATGCTCTACTACAAAGCCACAGGCATCAAGACAGTATGGTACTGGCATAAAGACAGAAATATAGGTCAATGGAACAAAATAAAAGCCCAGAGATAAATCCACGCACCTATGGACACCTTATCTTTGATAAAGTAGGCAAAAATATAAAATGGAGAAAAGACAGTCTCTTTAACAAGTGGTGCTGGGAAAACTGGTCAGCCACTTGTAAAAGAATGAAACTAGACCACTTCCTAACACCATACACCAAAATAAACTCAAAATGGATTAGAGAGCTAAATGTAAGACCAGAAACTATAAAACTCCTAGAGAAGAACGTAGGCAAAACACTCCCCAACATAAATCACAGCAGGATCTTCCAAGACCCACCTCCCAGAATATTGGAAATAAAAGCAAAAATAAACAAATGGGACCTAATTAAATTCAAAAGCTTCTGCACAGCAAAGGAAACTATAAGCAAGGTGAAAAGACAGCCTTCAGAATGGGAGAAAATAATAGCAAAAGAAGCAACTGACAAATGCTTAATCTCAAAAATATATAAGCAGCTCCTGCAGCTCAATTCCAGAAAAATAAATGACCCAATCGAAAAATGGGCCAAAGAACTGAACAGACATTTCTCCAAAGAAGACATAAAGATGGCTAACAAACACATGAAAAAATGCTCAACATCCCACATAATGAGAGAAATGCAAATCAAAACCACAATGAGATACCATTTCACACCAGTCAGAATGGCTGCTATCCCAAAGTCGACATGCAATAAATGTGGGAGAGGGTATGGAGAAAAGGGTACTCTTTTAAGCTGTGGGTGGGAATGCAAACTAGTACAGCCACTATGGAGAACAGTGTGGAGATTCCTCAAAAAACTGGAAATAAAACTGCCATATGATCCAGCAATTGCACTCTTGGGCATACACACCAAGGAAACCACAATTGAAAGAGACACATGTGCTCCAATGTTCATCGCAGCACTGTTTATAATAGCCAGGACATGGAAGCAACCTAGATGTCCATCTGCAGACGAATGGATAAGAGAGCTTTGGTACATATACACAATGGAGTATTACTCAGCCATTAAAAAGAATGCAATTGAATCAGTTCTAATGAGGTGGATGAAACTGGAGCCTATTATACAGAGTGAAGTAAGCCAGAAAGAAAAGTGCCAATACAGTATACTAATGCATATGTATGGAATTGGAAAAGATGCAAATGATAACTCTGCATTAGTTCAGTTCAGTTCAGTTCATTCACTCAGTCGTGTCCAACTCTCCAAGACCCCATGAATTACAGCACGCCAGGCTTCCCTGTCCATCACCAACTCCCGGAGTTCACTCAAACTCATATCCACAGAGTCGGTGATGCCATCCAGCCATCTCATTCTCTATCATCCCCTTCACCTCCTGCCGCCAACCTTTCCCAGCATCAGAGTCTTTTCCAGTGAGTCAACTCGTCGCATGAGATGGCCAAAGTATTGGAGTTTCAGCTTCAGCATCAGTCCTTTCAAAGAACACCCAGGATCGATTTCCTTTAGAATGGACTGGGATCTCCTTGCAGTCCAAGGGACTCTCAAGAGTCTTCTCCAACACCACAGTTCAAAAGCATCAATTCTTCGGCGATCAGCTTTCTTCACAGTCAAACTCTCACATCCATACATGACCAAGGGAAAAACCATAGCCTTGACTAGACGGACCTTGGTTGGCAAAGTAATGTCTCTGCTTTTTAATATACTATCAAGGTTGGTTATAACTTTCCTTCCAAGGAGTAAGCGTCTTTTAATTTCATGGCTGCAATCAGTATCCGCAGTGATTTTGGAGCCCAAAAAATAAAGTCTGACACTGTTTCCACTGTTTCTTTTTTTTCCAATTTTATTTATTTATTTTTTTCAAGTTGAACAGACTAAATTTCTTTAAACAAATTTACTTATACTCCAGAGTCCTTTAAAAACTTAATAGCATTTATACATTGAAGGTATTTGATTTTCTTGTAACTAGCACTTCAAATGCAACAAGCATTTGAAGCAACAAGCATTTGATCCAACAAGTAAAACTTTCTACAGTTGATAACTTTTATAAATAAAATAAATTAAATGTACAGTGAATAAGTTCTCTGAAATATTTCAATATTTCTGCAGGTTTAGTAACATCGTAAAATACATTTCAACTAAAATTCACAAATCTAAAAACCTGTTAGGCATTTTTAGGCGTTTTAAGATGGAAATGAAGACCAATGTTACATCGTAATATGCCAATTACAAATAGTACTTCAAATAGCAAATACTACAGTTTGTCCCAAACTTTAAAAACTATTCATGAACTCAACACTGCACTATTGATGGCTATAAGAATTGTTTCCTAGCCTTTTTGAAAATTTCAACCCATTTACGTTTAAGGTAATTATTGATAAGTACGATCCCGTAGCCATTTTCTTTATTGCTTTGTGTTCAAGTTTATACACTCTTTCTGTGTATCCTGTCTATAGAAGATCCTTTAGCATTTGTTGGAGAGCTGGTTTCGTGATGCTGAATTCCCTCAGCTTTTGCTTGTCTGTAAAGCTTTTGATTTCTCCTTCATATTTGAATGAGATCCTTGCTGGGTATAGTAATCTGGGCTGTAGGGTATTTTCTTTCATCACTTTAAGTATGTCTTGCCACTCCCTTCTGGCCTGAAGAGTTTCTGTTGAAAGATCAGCTGTTATCCTTATGGGAATCCCCTTATGTGTTATTTGCTGCTTTTCCCTTGCTGCTTTTAATATTTGTTCTTTGTGTTTGATCTTTGTTAATTTGATTAATATGTGTCTTGGGGTATTTCGCCTTGGGTTTATCCTGATGGGGTCTCTCTGGGTTTCTTGGACTTGGGTGATTATTTCTTTCCCCATTTTAGGGAAGTTTTCAACTATTATCTCCTCAAGTATTCTCCCATGGTCTTTCTTTTTGTCTTCTTCTTCTGGGACTCCTATGATTCGAATGTTGGAGCGTTTAACATTGTCCCAGAGGTCTCTAATATTGTCCTCATTTCTTTTAATTCGTTTTTCTTTTTTCCTCTCTGTTTCATTTATTTCTACAATTCTATCTTCTAGTTCGCTTATCCTGTCTTCTGCCTCTGTTATTCTACTGTTTGTTCCCTCCAGAGTGTTTCTGATCTCATCTATTGCATTATTCATTGTATATTGACTCTTTTTTATTTCTTCTAAGTCCTTATTAAATCTTTCTTCCATCTTCTCAATCCTTTTCTCCAGGTTATTTATCTGTAACTCCATTTTGCTTTCAAGATTTTGAATCATTTTCACCATCAAAATTTGAAATTCTTTATCAGGTAAATTCCCTATATCTTCTTCTTTTGTTTGTGTTGGTGGGCAATTATCTTGTTCCTTTACTTGCTGGGTATTTCTCTGCCTCTTCATCTTGCTTATATTGCTTTGCTTGGGGTGGCCTTTCCCTCTTCTTGCAGTTTGTGGAGTTCTCTTTATTACGTAGTTTCTTCGCTGTGTGTGGGGTTGGACGGGTGACTTGTCCGGGTTCCCTGGTTAGGGAAGCATGTGTCGGTGTTCTGGTGGGTGGAGCTGGATTTCTTCTCTCTCTTTTAGAAGACAATGGGCTGCTTTTCTGGGAGCCTGATGTCCTCTGCCAGTATTCAGAAGTTGTTTTGTGGACTTTACTCCGCGTTCAAATGTTCTTTTGATGAATTTGTGGGGGAGAAAGTGGTCTTGCCATCTTATCCCTCCGCCATCTTGTTCCTTCCTCCCCAGAACACTGGATTCTTATATTCCACTTGGTCGTGGAGTATCGCTTCCCAGCTGCTACAGCAAGGCGCAGCCGCTGTACCTTACCTTGGATGAGCGGTATCTCCTCAAGGCCGCGCCTCCTGCTTTGAATGTAGATCAGCTCCTCTCGGCCCTCCGGTGCCCAAGCAGCCACCACCTCCTGAACGTGGTACAGCTCCTCTCGGCCACCGCCCTAACCCTGGGCGCGCGGTAGCTCATCTCAGCCACGATTCTGCACGTGGTTGGTTGCGCCGGTGCTGGGCATCTCCCGTGTCTGTGCCTACGCCGCCGGAGCCAGGCGTCTCCTGCGTCTTCCACTGTTTCCCATCTATTTCCCATGAAGTGATGGGACCAGATGCCATGATCTTTGTTTTCTGAATGTTGAGCTTCAAACCAACCTTTTCACTCTCCTCTTTCACTTTCATCAAGAGGCTTTTGAGTTACTCTTCACTTTCTGCCATAAGGGTGGTGTCATCTGCATATCTGAGGTTATTGATATTTCTCCAGCAATATTGATTCCAGCTTGTGCTTCTTCCAGCCCAGCGTTCCTCATGATGTACTCTGCATATAATTAAATAAGCAGGGTGACAATATACAGCCTTGACGTACTCCTTTTCCTATTTGGAACCAGTCTGTTGTTCCATGTCCAGTTCTAACGGTTGCTTCCTGATCTGCATACAGGTTTCTCAAGAGGCAGGTCAGGTGGTCTGGTATTCCCATCTCTTTCAGAATGTTCCACAGTTTATTGTGATCCACACAGTCAAAGCTTTGGCATAGTAAATGAAGCAGAAATAGATGTTTTTCTGGAACTCTCTTGCTTTCTCCATGATCCAGCAGAAGTTGGCAATTTGATCTGTGGTTCCTCTGCCTTTTCTAAACCCTGTGAACACCTGGGAGTTCACGGTTCACATATTGCTGAAGCCTGGCTTGGAGAATTTGGAACATGACTTTACTAGCGTGTGAGATGAGTGCAATTGTGCAGTAGTTTGAGCATTCTTTGGCATTGCCTTTCTTTGGGGCTGGAATGAAGACTGACCTTTTCCAGTCCTGTGGTCACTGCTGAGTTTTCCAAATTTGCTGGCATACTGAGTGCAGCACTTTCACAGCATCATCTTTCAGGATTTGAAATAGCTCAACTGGAATTCCATAACCTCCACCAGCTTTGTTCGTAGTGATGCTTTCTAAGGCCCACTTGACTTCACATTCCAAGATGTCTGGCTCTAGGTCAGTGATCACGTTATCGTGACTATCTTGATCGTGAAGATCTTTTTTGTACAGTTCTTCTGTGTATTCTTGCCACCTCTTCTTAATATCTTCTGCTTCTGTTAGGTCCATACCATTTCTGTCCTTTATTGAGCCCATCTTTGCATGAAATGTACCCTTGGAATCTCTAATTTTCTTGAAGAGATCTCTTGTTTTTCCTATTCTGTTGTTTTCCTCTATTTCTTTGCATTGATCGCTGAGGAAGGCTTTCTTATCTCTCCTTGCTATTCTTTGGAACTCTGTATTCAGATGCTTATATCTTTCCTTTTCTCCTTTCCTTTTCGCTTCTCTTCTTTTTACAGCTATTTGTAAGGCCTCCGCAGACAGAGGAACTGCTCCACGTTCAAGTTCAGGAGGGGTGGCCTTGGGGAGATACCCCTCATCCAAGGTAAGGTGCAGCTGCTGCGCTTTTTTGGAGCAGCTGTGAGGAGATATCCCACGCCCAAGGTAAGAGAAACCCAAATAAGACTGTAGGTATTGTTAGGGGGCATCAGAGGGCAGACACACTGAAATCATAATCCCAGGAAACTATTCGATTTGATCACATGGACCACAGCCGAATGTGGTCCACTGGAGAAGGGAATGGCAAGCCACTTCAGTATACTTGCCTTGAGAAACCCATGATCAGTATCAAAGGGCAAAATGATAGGATACTGAATGAGGAATTCCCCAGGTCGGTAGGTGCCCAGTATGCTACTGGAGATCAGTGGAGAAATAACTCTAGAAGGAATAAAGGGATGGAGCAAAAGCAAAACCAAAACCCAGTTGTGGATGTGACCAGTGATAGAAGCAAGATCCGGTGCTATAAAGAGCAATATTGCATAGGAAGCTGGAATGTTAGGTCCATGGATCAAGGCAAATTGGAAGTGGTCAAACAGGAGATGGCAAGAGTGAACATAGACATTTAGGAATCAGTGAACTAAAATGGACTGGAATGGGTGAATTTAACTCAGATGATCATTATATCTACTACTGTGGGCAGGAATCCCTTAGAAGAAATGGAGTAGCCATCATGGTCAACAAAAGAGTCCAAAATGCAGTACTTGGAAGCAATCTTAAAAATGACAGGATGATTTCTGTTCGTTTCCAAGACAAACCATTCAATATTACAGTAATCCAGGCCTATGCCCCAACCAGTAACACTGAAGAAGCAGAAGTTGAACAGTTCTATGAAGACCTACAAGACCTTTTAGAAGTAACACCCAAAAAAAGATGTCCTTTTCATTATAGGGGACTGGAATGCAAAACTATGAAGTCAAGAAACACCTGGATTAACAGGCAAATTTGGCCTTGGAGCACAGAATGAAGCAGGGCAAAGGCTAATAGAGTTTTGTCAAGAGAACACACTGGTCATAGCAAACACCCTCTTCCAACAACACAAGAGAAGACTCTACACATGGACATCACCAGATGGTCAACACCGAAATCAGATTGATTATATTCTTTGCAGCCAAAGATGTAGAAGCTGTATACAGTTAGCAAAAACAAGACCAGGAGCTGACTGTGGCTCAGATCATGAACTCCTTATTGCCAAATTCAGACTTAAATTGAAGAAAGTAGGGAAAGCACTAGACCATTCAGATATGACCTAAATCAAATCCCTTATGATTATACAGTGGAAGTGAGAAATAGATATAAGGGACTAGATCTGATTGATAGAGTGCCTGATGAACTCTGGATGGAGGTTCATGACATTGTACAGGAGACAGGGTCCAAGACCATCCCCATGGAAAAGAAATCCAAAAAAGCAAAATGGCTGTCTGAGGAGGCCTTACAAATAGATAACCTTGTATATGAGACAGCAAAAGAGACACAGATGTATAAAACAGTCTTTGGGACTCTGTGGGAGAGGGTGAGGGTGGGATGATTTGCGAGAACGGCATTAAAACATGTATGTTGTCATATGTGAAATGAATCACCAGTTCAAGGTCGATGCATGTTACAGGATGCTCGGGGCTGGTGTGCGGGGATGACCCAGAGGGAGGATAAACGGAGGAGGGAGGTGGAAGGGGTTCAGGAGGGGGAACTCATGTACACCCGGGGCGGATCCATGTCAATGTATGGCAAAACCAACCAATGTAATGTAAAATAATTAGCCTCCAATAAAAAAAATTTAAAAAAGTATACATTAAACAAACAAAAATAAATAAAAGAATGAAATTAAAAAAATAAAATAAAAAATAAAATGCAAGTTATGTCACTCCTTTGCACACACAAAAAAAGAGAGACATGTACTCCAATGTTCATTGCAGCACTGTTTATAATAGCGAGTACATGGAAGCAACCTAGATGTCCATCTGCAGACGAATGGATAAGAGAGCTTTGGTACATATACACAATGGAGTATTATTCAGCCATTAAAAAGAATGCATTTGAACCAGTTCTAATGAGGTGGATGAAACTAGAGCCTATTATACAGAGTGAAATAAGCCAGAAAGAAAAACACAAATATAATATACTAACGCATATATATGGAATTTAGAAAGATGCAAATTATAAACCTGTATACGAGACAGCAAAAGAGACACAGATGTATAGAACAGTCTTTGGGGCTCTGTGGGAGAGGGTGAGGGTGGGATGGTTTGGGCGAATGGCACTGAAACATGTATATTATCATATGTGAAACGAATCGCCAGTTCAGGGTCGATGCATGTTACAGGATGCTCAGGGCTGGTATGCGGGCATGACACAGAGGGAGGATAAGGGGAGGAGGGAGGTGGGAAAGGGGTTCGGGAGGGGGAACTCATGTACACCCGGGGCGGATTCATGTCAAAGTATGGCAGAACCAACCAATATAATATTGTAAAATAATTAGCCTCCAATGAAAATAACAATAAAAAAAAAATCAATGCTGAGGACAGGATTTCTTCATGTCAACACTTGCTGTTGTTGTTCAGTCACTCAGTCACATCTGACTCTTTGCGACCCCATGGACTGCAGCACACCAGGCTTCCCTGTCCTTCACTATCTCCCGGAATTCGCTCAAACTCGTGTCCATTGAGTCCATGATGCCATCCAACCATCTCATCCTCTGTCGTCCCCTTCTCCTCCTGGCTTTGGTCTTTCTCAGCATCAGTGTCTTTTCCAGTGAGTCAGTTCTTTGTATCAAGTGGCCAAAGTATTGGAGCTTCAGCATCAATCCTTCCAATAAATATTTAGGACTGATCTCCTTTAGGATGGACTGGTTTGATATCCTTGAAGTCCAAGCGACTCTCAAGAGTCTTCTCCAACACCACAGTTCAAAAATATCAATTCTTCAGTGCTCAGCTTTCTTTATAGTCCAACTCTCACTTCCACACGTGATTACTGGAAAAAAATAGTTTTGACTATATGGACCTTTGTCGACGATGTAATACCTCTGCTTTTTAATACACTATGTTTGTCATAGCTTTTCTTCCAAGGATCAAGTGTCTTAATTTCATGACTGTGGTCACCATCTGCAGTGATTTTGGAGACCAAAAAAATAAAGTCTGACACTGTTTCCACTATTTCCCCATTTATTTGCCATGAAGTGATGGGACCAGATGCCATGATCTTAGTTTTCTGAATGTTGAGCTTTAAGCCAACTTTTTCACTCTCCTCTTTCACTTTCATCCAGAGGCTCTTCAGTTCCTCCTAACTTTCTGCCATAAAAGTGGTGTCTTCTGCATATCTGAGGTTATTGATATTTCTTCTGGCAATCTTGATTCCAGTTTGTGCTTCATCCAGCCCAGAGTTTCTCATGATGTACTCTGCGTATAAGTTAAATAAGCAGGGTGACAATATACAGCCTTGACTTCTTTCCCAATTTGGAACCAGTCTGTTGTTCCATGTCCATTCCTAACTGTTGCTTCTTTACCTGCATACATGTCAACACTAACATATCCTATTATTATCATTACTTTATAGAGGAAAGTGAAACTGAGATATAAAAATTGACTCTTTAAAGTGAAAACTGTACATGTTAAATAACTCAGGTGACTTCATGGAAATAATTTTAAATATTAAAAACCACAGATTATTTCATATGACTGCAGAATGAAAGAAAATATTTGTAATTCATGACATATACCTAAAAGGGAATTGTATCTGGAATATATAAAGAACACTCACAACTCAATAATAAAAAGACAACCAAATTTAAAAACAGGCAAAGGATTTGACTGACATTTCTCTAAAAAGATAAGTAAACTGCCAAGAGGCACACACAGCAACATGGCCCTAATCAAAAAGTTAGGTAATAATAAGTATTGCCAAAGATGCAAAGACTTTACCACTCTCGTGCCCTGCTGATGGGAAAGTAAAATGGTGCAGTCCCTTAGGAATAAACTCTGGCAGTTCCTCAAATAGCTAAACATTGCGTGCACATATGACCCAGAAAATCCAATCCTATTCATATGTAATATATCTAAAACCAAGATAAATAAAAACAAGAATTTACACATAAACTTGTCACATATGTTGATAGCATTATTCAAAATAACCAAAAGGTGAAAACAACCCAAATGCTTATCAGCTGATTAAAGGACAAAAGCAAAATGTGGTACATCCATACAATGAAATAATACTGGACCGCAGTGAGGAATTAAACACGGATACGTATACTTCAAGGTTGAACCTTGAAAACACTATGCTACGTAAAAGAAGCCAGCAAGGAAAATCACATATTATGAAATTTCATTTTCATGAAATGTCCAGAATAGACAAATCTATGGAGCCAAAACATGTATATGCAGTTGCTTAAGGCTGGGATAACGAGAGGTGTGCGGGCAATGATATCCAGGGTGAGGGGTTTCTGCTGAAGTGATAAAATGTTCTAAAATTTAACTCAGTGATGCTTGCACCTACAAGTGACTGTACTAAAAAAAGAAAAAAAACCTTAAATTGTACATTTTAGATGAGTAAATTGTATAACATGTGAATTCTATCTCAATAAAGCTGTTTTAAAAACCTCAATTCAGAAGTGTTAAATTGTCCCATATCAAATTTCAATATATGCTATAATGCAAAGTGGCTCTCTCACTAATAACATTGTTATAGTTTTGTTAACTTGCTTGAAATTATTTCCCTTTATCTAGCTAATGAAAGTAACAATAGTAACTAATGTCTTTGATCGCTTAGATGGCAGTCACTATCCTAAGAATTATGAACATAATAACTAGCTTAATCTGAACAATCACGTCATAAAATAGGCTCTGTCAATTAGTTCTATTTAAAACATGAGCATACTGATGCACAGAGAAGTTAAGAAACACACATTTCCTTGATTATAAAAAAGATACAATTTGCCTTTTTCTGCATCTATATCCAGAAGTTTGGCTTCAGTGAGTTTTTTCAACATTGCATAATGTCTGTTTTTCAGTCACTAAGTCGTGTTTGACTCTTTGCAACTCCATGGACTGTAGCCTGCCAGGCTCCTCTGTCCACGGGATTTCCCAGGCAAGAATACTGGAATGGGTTGCCATTTCTTTCTCTAAGGGATCTTCCTTACCCAGAGTTTGAATCTGTATCTCCTGCATTGCAGGCACATTCTTTACCACTGAGTCACCTGGGAAGCCCTATTTAATGTCTATGGTATATTAAGTCATAGGCAAGTAAGTCTATATTTGCCAAAATTTACATATTATCTGGATAAACTAGGGCTTCCCTGGTGGCTTAGATGGTAAAGAATCTGCCTGCAGTGAGGCAGACCCAGGTTCCATCCCTAGGTTGGGAAGATCCTCTGGAGAAGGGAATGGCAACCCACTCCAGTATTCCTGCCTGGAGAATCCCACAGATAAAGGAGTCTGGTGGGCTACAGTCCATGGAGTCACAAAGACTTGGACATGACTGAGTGACTAACACTTTCACTTTCTGGAAACTGGCTTTAAGGAAGTTATATTAGAGAAATATCTAGTATTGACTGACACAGCTACATATATCAATAAAATAGCACAGGGCTTTCAAAACAATAGGTATTTTTTTATTATTATTTATTTTTTTCAGTTTTTTAAATTTTATTTTGGTAATTAATTTATTTTTTATTGGAGGCAAATTATTTTACAATATTATATTGATTGGTTTTGCCATACATTGACATGAATTCGCCCCGAGTTCACATAAGTTCCTCCTCCTGAATCCCCCTCCCACCTCCCTCCTCCCTCTATCCTCCCTCTGGGTCATCCTCGCACGCCAGCCCCCAGCATCCTATAAAATGCATTGACCCTGAACTAGTGATTCGTTTCACATATGACAACATACGTGTTTCAATGCCATTCTCCAAAATCATCCCACCCTCACCCTCTCCCACAGAGTCCCAAAGACTATTCTATACATCTGTGTCTCTTTTGCTGTCTTGTATACAGGGTTATCATTTGCATCTTTCTAAATTCCATATATATGCATTAGTATACTGTATTGGTGTTTTTCTTTCTGGCTTACTTCACTTAAAACAATAGGTATTTTAAAAGGCATCAATACTATAAAGGAATAAAAAATAAACAAAATGAGGAAACATTTCACAATCTGAGAAAAAAAATGAATTATAATCCAGAGTTTTATGTCAGGATAAATGATCAATCAAATGACAGAAAGAATACACACTCATTCTGCAACATTCACACTCATATATCCACTTCAGGGAAACTACTGGAGGCAGTACTTCTCCAAAACAGATGAGAAAGCCAGGAAAGAGTAAGATATAGGATGTAGACCCAAAAATATCCCTGGCAGGCATCGAAAAGAATCTACAGGATGTGAGTGAAAGGAAATGGAAGGATGGCAAAAATTCAGCAGACTTGGAGAACAGCTGATCCAATCCAAGAGTTAAATGGAATTGTCCAAGAATCCAGACATTGGCTTTCTCTGTGAAATTCAAACTGAGAGAAAACCTAAGGATTTGAAATAAATGAAGGAGGGATACTTTTCAAATAGATTTATTAGGAAGGATAAAAATAGTGATACGTACATAGAAATCACGTGATTGTATACATACACACATACACAAAATGAGAGAATTATATACCACATAAACAAAAAAATTCATAAGATTAAATGAATTATAGTACATTACATAACTCACCTGTGAATAATATTTACCAAGTCATAATAGTAAAAAATATTGTATTATTGTTAGCAAAAATTAGTGGAAAATGTTAAAAGCATGAGATGAAGGGAAATGTATGTGGGTATCTTTACTGGCATGCGTTGATGGGGGAAGTATAGAAGAGAGCTAAATCCATACTTCCCACTGCAGAAAGTCAAATGATAATGTACTAAGCTGAAAAATCGGAAAAATCACACTGAAATCCTGTTTGAGATTCATGATGTGCATGTGTGTATATACATACACGTGTGTGTGTGTGTGTGTGTGTATACACGGTGATGTGGGTGTGTGTGAATCATTATTACAGCTGAAAGGGAAGATCTTTGAAATTGGAGGTGAGGAGGAGGAGTAAAAGAAATAGTTTATTTTTTTCATTGTATTTTTTTTTTTTTAGTATTTTCCTCTTCCCTCTAAGTGTATTTATATGTTCAATAAAAGTAAATTTTCACAAAATAAAAACTGAAGTTGGATGAATTCTCAAAGAAATATTTATTCTCCCTCAAAATTGCATAGTTTTTATATTTCTGTTTAGAGACTTTTAGTTTATTTTATTCTTTTGATTTTAAGAAATCAAATCTTAACAGATAAACCTAAGGATCCATATCTTCACTCATTTTGGAGATGGTTATTATCAGGAGGATGTGTGCTCTTCCTAGCCATAATTTTGTATTTTCATATATGTTCTATCAATGTAGAAAAATAAATTGTCATGTAGTTTTTAAGTTTTTACATGAATGTTAAATGGTTACAACAATGAATCAAAGATTTTCTCAAGGAACTATCAGATTGCATTACGGATTTTGAAAGCCTATTTAAAATATTTAGCACCAAATTTCAACTATGGTTTCATTTTATTACACAATAATTCCATGCATTTTACTTACAGTGAAAACCATAATCTCTCACATTGTGCTTACTAATTCTTGTTTTATGCAATGGAAATATCTTGCTGACTTCAATTCTGAGCTCAGAGGAGATTAGCACCTAGGTGGGCTATGATAACAGCAAGAAATAACAAGCCAAGTGTAAGAAATGAGACAGGTAAATTACCCAACAAAGACATGAGAAATCTGTTGTCTGGAATCATTAAATGCACAGGCAAACAGCAGTCAATCAGTAGGGACTGCGTTTCTGCCAAAAGTTATTTGATGTCCATAACGACAATGGAATAACCCGTGATAAAACGAATGTAGTTCCACACACTCAGGGGATAGGAAACGCTGTAACCATGTTTAAAATGAAGGACTGACATTTTTAAGTTCATATTCCCAGTGTAAAACGTCAAGGTAATTTTTCCACGAATGTCGGAAAAACAAAATGACTCTGTAATTAGCAGGAATTTTAGGATAGAAAGTCCCAATTGAAAACTTTAGTGCATATGAATAAAATCCAAGACATGAAGTGGAATATTTAGAACGACCTTGTGAAAGTAGGAAATATGAATCTTTGAACATTCTTCAAGTATTATAAAGCAGGCCATGCCTGCGAAGTAGCTGAATCCATAAGAGCAGATCCATGCGGGAGAAAAAGCAATTAGCTTTGTGAAAAGATACTTGCTATAAGCATTATTGCAAACAAAACACAATTCACAGGTAGAAACAGAAATTTTTACTCCTGATTAGCCTTTACACTTCTTATTTCTGTTTTATCAGTGTTAACTTCTATCTCTTATTTCCATCAGATAGGACATCAAGAGATTTATTCCACAAGCCACACAAGATTCCTTTCGTGGTTGTGGTTTCTAACCCCTTTCGGGCCTTGGAACCGTTAGAGAGCCTGAATATGTGAAATGCTGACCCAGAAACAAGACTATCGCTAAACTGAACAAAGTACTGTGGCTGTTGCTGTTGTTTAGTCATGCCATCCTAGGCTTCCCTGGTGGCTCAGATAGTAGAGAATCTGCCCGCAATGCAGGAGACCCAGGTTCAGTCCCTGGGTCGGGAAGATCCCCTGGAGGAGGAAATGACAACCTGGCAGGCTACAGTCCATGACTCTTTTCGACCCCATGGACAGTAGCCCATCAGGATCCCCTGTCCATGGGATTCTCCAGGCAAGAGTACTGGAGTGGGTTGCCATTTTCTCCTCCAGGGGATCTTCCTGACCCAGGGAATGGAACTACAAATCCTGCATTGGTAGGCAGATTCTTTACCACTGAGCCACCAGGGAAACCCTTAAACAAAATAAAATTTTTCACATAAATTCAGGCTCAGTTCAGTTCAGTTCAGTCACTCAGTCGTGTCCGACTCTCCGCGACCCCATGAATCACAGCACGCCAGGCCTCCCTGTCCATCACCAAATCCCGGAGTTCACTCAAACTCATGTTCACAGAATTGGTGATGCCATCCAGCCATCTCATTCTCTGTCGTCCCCATCTCCTCCTGCCCCCAACCTTTCCTAGCATCAGAGTCTTTTCCAGTGAGTCAACTCGTCGCATGAGGTGGCCAAAGTATTGCAGTTTCAGCTTTAGCATCAGTCCTTCCAATGAAAACCCAGGATTGATCTCCTTTAGAATGGACTGGTTGGATCTCCTTGCAGTCCAAGGGACTCTCAAGAGTCTTCTCCAGCACCACACTTCAAAAGCATCAAGTCTTCAGCGATCAGCTTTCTTCACAGTCCAACTCTCACATCCGTACATGACCACCGGAAAAACCATAGCCTTGACTAGACGGACCTTTGTTGGCAAAGTAATGTCTCTGCTTTTTAATATGATGTCTAGGTTGGTCATAACTTTCCTTCCAAGGAGTAAGTGTCTTTTAATTTCATGGCTAGAACTCGCCAAATGCCCTCTGCATTTTCTGGGATATTTTCTTTAAATGTCTACTGGTTAAAGAAAAGTATATTCTTGATGTAAAACAGTATGGTTTATTAAAAATCTTTTATTTTACTTAATGTTCATTTTTCATTTGAACAGTGAGAAAGGAGGATGATACTTAGCTATGGGACTGGCTACAGAATCCTTTAGTCCTAAACCCTTCTGGTTTACATCTTCACAATGCTGAAGTCTTTTATTCCTTGCTGAAGACTGCTTTAAATTGCTAGTATACTTTCCGCACTGAATTGAACAGATGAATCATTTGAATAAATAATATAGATCCATCTTAAAAGAAAAAAGGTGAGCCTCTGTAACTGGCAAACTCTTCCATCATGTGGAAGATTCTTACCAGAAAAAAAAAAAATGGAATTAACTTGAAAGTTTCTAATTTCTTTCTGCAGTTGAGTCTCTTCTGTTTGTCAGGAAATGACTAAGATGGGGAGAGAGACAGAAGAGGAAGAGGAGGAGATGAAAGCAAAGAGAAGGAAGAAATAAAGCATGCAGCATGCAGCAGTCTTCTCAGGTATAACACCACCTTACACAGAAGGCAGCCCATGCTGCAGTGAGAAAACATAATGAACAATAGTGACCCTTTTAGAATTACTGAGAGTGACACACACACGGGTAAATACATGGTTACAGAGATTTACTTCCAAACAACAAAATGGCAGTGTGTCTGTATAGGGAAATTGCGTAAAATTGTTTCTATTTTTGCTTGTCTATATTCCCTATGTTATTTTACTCTAGTTGTTCCTTTCATTTAACACAAGATGTTAATAAGGTATTCAAAATCACTGCAGATGGTGACTGCAGCCTTGAAATTAAAAGACGCTTACTCCTTGGAAGGAAAGTTATGACCAACCTAGATAGCATATTAAAAAGCAGAGACATTACTTTGCCAACCAAGGTCCATCTAATCAAGGCTATGGTTGTTCCCCTGGTCATGCATGGATGTGAGAGTTGGACTGTGAAGAAAGCTGATCGTTGAAGAATTGATGCTTTTGAACTGTGGTGTTGGAGAAGACTCTTGAGAGTCCCTTGGACTGCGGGGAGATCTAACCAGTCCATTCTAAAGGAGACCAGTCCTGGGTGTTCATTGGAAGGACTGATGCTGAGGCTGAAACTCCAATACTTTGGCCACCTCATGCGAAGAGTTGACTCATTGGAAAAGACTCTGATGTTGGGAGGGATTGGGGGCAGGAGGAGAAGGGGACGATGGAGGATGAGATAGCTAGATGGCACGACCGACTCTATGGACATGAGTTTGAATAAACTCCGGGTGTTGGTGATGGACAGGGAGGCCTGGTGTGCTGTGATTCATGGGGTCATAAAGAGTCAGACATGACTGAGTGACTGAACTTATTAACACTATGCCAAAAAGCCAGATAGTTCAATAATTATAGCCAAATAATTAGTTTTTCTAATGACCTTTCATGTAAAAAAAAAACTCTTTAAATATGGGAAATAGAATACTTTTATCAATATTTTTTTAAAGAAAAAGAAAATGTTCCTATTTAGGCACCCTGAACTGTATGTACTGCAAAACTCATCAACTGATGTAGGAAACAAAAGTGTTTCAAAACAATTCCTAAGAAAAGCAAAGAGTATACAAAAATATAAAGGCATATCACCTAACTATATCATTCTATGGAATATCAGATCTCCTTTTACAGTTGTATACATTGATGAGTATAACTCTGAGTAAAATACAATTTCTGTAATACATAATTAAATGTGAATGATATCCTCCTAGGATTTGAAATTTGAAACTTTCCATTGGCTTTGAATTATGCAAGTCATAAGTATCTTAAATTGCTTTTAAAGAAGAATATATTGATGCCAAAGACAGAATTCCTTGCTTTGAAATGTGTAATATTTCAGAAAGTTTTAAGGTAATAAAAAGAAACTGTAATAATGGAAATCAATATTCAATATTACATGCTAGTGTAACCTACATATCTCATAAACACCATGCATCTGAAAATGTATATTTATGATATTTATGACAATTTTTCCTTTCTCAAGTGAACAGGAAAAGAAGACATTAGATATAAAAGGCACAAAGTTAGAACATAAAAAGTAAAACTAGGATTTTACTTTTAAATAATATTCAGAAAATGGCTTGTAGATCATGGTTCTAGCCTCAGAACTAAAGGCATACATCATTCTCCACATCCACGTCTCTCACTGATGTTTTTCTGCTAATCTAGTGTCAAACTCCATCAGAATGTTAACATAAATCTAAAGTATTAATGCTAATAAAAACACATAAGAAATAAGGTGAGAAACTTTGGCCTCTTTCTGCTATTATATAGTGTTTGCTGCGCTGATTACTTGCTTCAGTTGTGTCCAACTCTGTGCAGCTCGTTAGGCTCTTCTGTCCATGGACTTCTCCAGGCCATAATACTGGAGTGGGTTGCCAAGTCCTCCTCCAGGGGATCTTCCCCACTCAGGGATTGAACCCGGGTCTCCTACATTGCAGGCAGATTCTTTACCACTGAGCCACCAGGGAAGCCCTATAATATCGTGCTTATACAGATCTTATTTACTTACAGTTTTATGGATTAAATTAAATCTAGTCTGTTCAGAGATTAATGGAATTACTTTTAACAAATGCATAATTACATAATTGTTCTTACTTGTCAGCAACAAATTGATGGGGTTTTGTTATTCTGATAGAGAAACTTAAAGTTTAGCACTTTATGTCTTTAATATAGTGTTTTCCAGTAGCCACTGTACAATATGAAGCCAATGGGACATAAAAACTTGCAAAAAGAAAACAATTTTTTTAAATGGCAAAAAATATCAAACAAATAAAAGAATAAGTCAACTAATGTAAACAGGTCTCAGAACATCAGCATGTCAAGAACCAGGAACTTATAAAAAGAGTTTGTTTTATTCTACAACAGATAACTACAGTCATCCTTTTGCCATTACAATAGAGCCAGACTGCATGCTTTAAGGTTAAATGTTTAATAAAGCAGCTGCTTCTTATCCATCTCTTAATCCTCATAGTCCAACTCCTTCATATCTAGTAAAGTGAAAGTGAAGTCGCTAAGTCGTGTCCGACTCTTCACGACCCTGTGGACTGTAGCCCACCAGGCTCCTCTGTCCATGGGATTCTCCAGGCAAGAATACTGGAGTGGGTTGCCATAATACCTAGTAAGCACCTACTAAACTTTGATGAATAAGTGAATGTACTATGCCTCAATATTGGTCCATAACATAGAATAATTACATGTTTTATACTTTGATTCTCTGATCATAGCAAACACCCTCTTCCGACAACACGAGATCACTGTACACATGGACATCACCAGATGGTCAAAACCGAAATCAGATTGATTATATTCTTAGCAGCCAAAGGTGGAGAAGATCTATATAGTCAGCAAAAACAAAACTAGGAGCTGACTACGGCTCAGATCATGAACCCCTTATTGCAAAATACAGACTTGAAGAAAGTAGGAAAACCACTAGACCATCAGGTATGACCTAAATCAAATCCCTTATGATTATACAGTGGAAGTGACAAAGAGATTTAAGGGATTAGATTTGATAGGCAGAGTGCCTGAAGAATTATGGACAGAGGTTCTTGACATTGTACAGGAGGCAGAGATCAAGACCATCCCCAAGAAAAAGAAATACAATAAGGCAAAATGGTTGTCAGAGGAGGCCTTACAAATAGCTGAGAAAATAAGAGAAGTGAAAGGCAAAGGAGAAAAGGAAAGATATACCCAACTGAAAGCAGAGTTCCAAAGAATAGCAAAGAGAGATAAGAAAGTCTTCCACAGTGATCAGTGCAAAGAAATAGAGGAAAACAACAGAATGGGAAAGACTAGAGATCTCTTCAAGAAAATTAGAGATTCCAAGGGAACATTTCATGCAAAGATGAGCACAAAAAAGGACAGAAATGGTATGGACCTAACAGAAGGAGAAGACAGTAAGAAGTGATGGCAAGAATACACAGAAGAACTATACAAAAAAGATCTTCATGACCCAGATAACCACAATGGTGTGATCACTCACCTAGAGCCAGACACCCTGGAATGTGAAGTCAAGTGGGCCTTAGGAAGTATCACTATAAACAAAGCTAGTGGATATGATGGAATTCCAACTGAGCTATTTTAAATCCTAAAAGATGATGCTGTTAAAGCCCTACACTCCATATGCCAGCAAATTTGGAAAATTCAACAGTGGCCGCAGGACTGGAAAAGGTCTGTTTTCATTCCAATCCCAAAGAAAGGTAATGCCAAAAAATGTTCAAACTACCACACAATTGCATTCATCTCACACACTAGCAAAGTAATGCTCAAAATTTTCCATGCCAGGATTCAACAGTAAGTGAACTGTGAACTTCCAGATATTCAAGCTGGATTTAGAAAAGGCAGAAGATAAAGAGATAAAATTGCCAATATCCACTGGATCACAGAAAAAGCAAGAGAGTTCCAGAAAAGCAAGTACTTCTGCTTATTGACTATGCCAAAGTCTTTGACTGTGTGGATCACAGTAAACTGGAAAATTCTGAAAGAGATGGGAGTACCAGACCACCTTATCTGCCTCCTGAGAAATCTGTATGCAGATCAAGAAGCAACAGTTAGAACTGGACATGGAACAACAGACTGGTTTCAAATTGGGAAAGGAGTACGTCAAGGCTATATATTGTCACCTTGCTTATTTAACTTATATGCAGAATACATCATGAGAAATGGCAGGCTGGATGAAACAGAAGCTGAAATCAAGATTGCCGGGAGAAATATCAGTAACCTCAGGTATGCAGATGATACCACCCTTATGGCAGAAAGTGAAGAAGAACTAAAGAGCCTCTTGATGAAAGTGAAAGAGGAGAGTGAAAAAGCTGGCTTAAAACTCAACATTCAGAAAAAAAAAAAAGGAATGAAACTAGAACACTCCCGAACACCATACACCAAAATAAACTCAAAATGGATTAAAGACCTAAATGTAAGACCAGAAACTATAAATCTCCTAGAGGAGAACATAGGCAAAACACTCTCCGACATAAATCACAGCAGGATCCTCCATGACCCACCTTCCAGAATATTGGAAATAAAAGCAAAAATAAACAAATGGGACCTAATTAAAATTAAAAGCTTCTGCACAGCAAAGGAAACTATAAGTAAGGTGAAAAGACAGCCTTCAGAATGGGAGAAAATAATAGCAAAAGAAGCAACTGACAAATGCTTAATCTCAAAAATATATAAGCAACTCCTGCAGCTCAATTCCAGAAAAATAAACGACCCAATCAAAAAATGGGCCAAAGAACTAAACAGACATTTCTCCAAAGAAGACATAGATGGCTAACAAACACATGATAAGATGCTCAACATCATTCATAATCAGAGAAATGCAAATCAAAACCACAATGAGGTACCATTTCACACCAGTCAGAATGGCTGCTATCCAAATGTCTACAAGTAATAAATGCTGGAGAGGGTGTGGAGACAAGGGAACCCTCTTACACTGTTGGTAGGAATGCAAACTAGTACAACCACTATGGAGAACAGTGTGGAGATTGCTTAAAAAACTGGAAATAGAATTGCCATACAACCCAGCAATCGCACTCCTGGGCATACACAGCAAGGAAACCAGAATTGAAAGAGACACATGTATTCCAATGTTCACTGCAGCACTGTTTATAATAGCCAGGACATGGAAGCAACCTAGATGTCCATCAGGAGACGAATGGATAAGAAAGCTGTGGTACATTTACACAATGGAGTATTACTCAGCAATTAAAAAGAATACATTTGTATCAATTCTAATGAGGTGGATGAAATTGGAGCCTATTATACAGAGTGAAGTCAGCCAGAAAGAAAAACACCAATACAGTATACTAACGCATAAATATGGAATTTAGAAAGATGATAACAATAATCCTGTATACGAGACAGCAAAGGAGACACAGGTGTATAGAACAGTCTTTTGGACTCTGTGGGAGAGGGCGAGGGTGGGATGATTTGGGAGAATGGCATTGAAACATGTACATTATCATATGTGAAACGAATTGCCAGTCCATGTTTGATGCATGATACAGGATGCTCGGGGCTGGTGTACTGGGATGAACCAGAGGGATGGGATGGGGTGGGAGGTGGGAGGGGGTGTTCAAGATGGGGAACATATGTACACCCAGGGCAGATTCATGTCAATGTACAATAATGTAAAGTAATTAAAATAATAATAATAAAAGAAAACAAAGATCATGGCATCTGGTCCCATCATTTCATGGAAAATAGATGGGGAAACCATGGAAACAGTGACAGACTTATGGGGCTCCAAAATCACTGCCGATGGTAATTGCAGCCATGAAGTTAAAAGAGGTTTCTTCCTTAGAAGAAAAGGTATGACCAACCTAGACAGCATATTAAAAAGCAGAAACTTTTGACAACAAAGGTTTGCCTAGTCAAAGCTACATTTTTTCCAGTTGTAAAGTATGGATGTGAGAGTTGTACCATAAAGAAAGCTGATCGCCAAAGAATTGATGCTTTTGAACTGTGGTGTTGGAGACAACTCTTGAGAGTCCCTTGTACTGCAAGGAGATCCAACCAGTCCATCCTAAAGGAAATCAGCCCTGAATATTAATTGGAAGGACTGATGCCGAAGCTGAAGCTCCAATACTTTGACTACCTGATGCGAAGAACTGACATTTTGGAAAACACCCTGATGCTGGGAAAGATTGAAGGCAGGAGGAGAAGGGATGACAGAGGATGAGATGGTTGGATGGCACCACCGACTCGATGGGCTGAGTTTGTGCAAGCTCTGGAAGTTAATGAAGGACAGGGAAGCCTGGCGTGCTGCAGTCCACAGGGTCATAAGAGTCAGACATGACTGATTGACTGAACTGAACTTAATTAAAGGACTTCAGGTACCTTATGGCAAAGATCATAAATTTGAGCACATATTACTTCTCTTCTAAAGAAAAATCAACATACATTTCCATGATTTTGGGGGGTATACGGAGGCCATGAATTAAATAAGAAGCTGGACTTCAGAAGTGTTTATTCCACAGTTACATGTGAATGGACAGATTTATAAAGCAGCAAACCCTTAGTTAAACTCATATACCTTGCTAAATCCATGACCAGAAAATACTTAGACATATTTTACTCTTATAGTAAATGTGTTAGCACTAATTTTATCCAATACCACATGATGTTAAAATTTACATACTGTTACAGAATTACCTACGATAATCTGTTTTTGCAGTAAATCCTTATTAAACATGAATTAGGTGAAGTTTATCATTTGGTTGACGGCTTTTTTATTTTTCCCCAAATAGGTGCTAATTAAGACTGCCAAGAAGGAATCAGATATGTTTGAACAATGCTAATAAAAGCCATACATTTGTTTATATATTATGCCCTTTCCTAAAAACTGTTATTTATCACATACTATAGCAGCAGCAGCATCCTTTATGCAGGGGTGACGTAGATGAATGAGATCAAGTCTCTACCACAGTTAAGCTCAGATGTGTCAAATCAGGCTGGAAAAATAGGGGTCAAGATCTCAAAGCACCTGATTTGCCAAATTTAAAACTGTGGAAAGAGATAATAAAGATTTTGAGTAGTGGAGTCTGGATTGAAAGGCATGATATATATGAAGTTGATAAAGGCCTGAATTAAAACCTCGGTAAAGAAAATAAAGGTGAAACGCACTTATGAGAATATTTAGGAAAAAGAAAATATTTAATACGATTAAAATTGTATACATCTAAGAATAACAAGTTGAAGCTACTAGGGTTACTTTTGAATTTCTAGCGTGAGATACTAGATTAGATAATGGTGCCATAGATGAAGTGTGATCACAGATAACAATGACAGACGTGATTGTAAATCTGTAACAGCATCTTATGGCAGGAGGATATGAGCCCTAGGCATTTGGAATTGGGGGGCCTCCCTGGTGGCACAGATGGTAAAGAATTGCCTGTATTGCAGGAGACCCGGGTTCCATACCTGGGTCAGGAAGATCCCTTGGAGGAGGGAATGGCAGTATTCTTGCCAGGAGAATCCCCATGGACAACGCAGCCTGGCAGGCAACATAGTCCATGAGGTCGCAAAGAGCAAAGAGTCAGACACAAGTGAGCAGCTAACACTTTCACTTTCACTTTTCTAGAAGTGAGAGAAACAGGTGTATGTATAGGTAATAGTCACCAAAAAAAAAAAAAAATTAGATTCTACCTAAAAGATGAGCAATGAGTAACAGGAACTTGTGCAGCTCTACTATTTGAAGACAGATCAAGTCAGAACATAGTAATTTTAGAAATTCAACATGGAATTTACCCTGAGTGGTAGCAAAGTTTAGCATAAGATGTAAAGCAGAAAGAGAGTCACAAATGTAGATGGAAAACTTAGGGCTACCAAGGGGGAACAGAACGGTAGGATGCAACGGGAGGTTAGGATGACACAGACAGACTGCTGTTAAGTCACCCAGTCATGTCCGATGTCCGACTCTTTGAGACCCCACGGACTGCAGCACACCAGGCCTCCCTATCCCTCCCCATCTCCTGGAGTTTGCCCGAGTTCATATCCATTGCACGGGTGACGCTGTCCAGCCATCTCATCCTCTGATGCCCTATTTTCCTTCTGCCTTCAACCTTCCCCAGCATCAGGGACTTTTCCAGTGAGTCATCTGTGCATATCAGATGACCAAAATACTGGAGCTTCAGCTTCAGCATCAGTCTTTCCAGTATTCAGGGTTGATCGCCCTTCATTGGAAGGACTGATGCTAGGGCTGAAACTCCAATACTTTGGCCACCTCATGCAAAGAGTTGACTCACTGGAAAAGAGTCTGGTGCTAGGAAGAATTGGGGGTGGGAGGAGACGGGGACGACAGAGAATGAAATGGCTGGATGGCATCACCGACTCGATGGACATGAGTTTGAGTGAACTCCGGGAGTTGGTGATGGACAGGGAGGCCTGGCGTCCTGTGATTCATGGGGTCGCAAAGAGTCGGACACAACTGAGCGACTGAACTGAACTGAACTGAACTGAAGACTGACTGGTTTGATCTTCCTGCTGTTCAAGGAACTTTGAGGAGTCTTCTCCAGCACCACAGTTCAAAGGCATCATTTCTTTGGCACTTTGCCTTCTTTATGGTCCAGCTCTCTCAACTGCATGTGACCACTGGGAAGACCATAGCCTCGACTATACAGACATATATGCATCACTATGTACAAAATAGAAAACCAATGAGAACCTACTGTATAGTACAGGTAACTCTAATCAATGCTCTGTGATGATCTAAATGGGAAGGAAATCCAAAAAAGAGTGTATATATATATATATATGCGTATAACTGAATCACTTTATTATATGGCAGAAGCTAACATAACATTGTAAAGCAATTATACTCCAATAAAAAACTCATTAAAAAGATGTAATAATAATGGTTTTACCAATATAGGTTTCCTCGGTGATGTAGAAATAACTTCACAATGAATTTTGGTCTTATCACCATAAACATTAATTTTCAACTTTATCTGTCTATAGAAATTTCTCCTTGGTAAGGATTAATAATTAGAAGAGTTTTAGAAAAGGCAAAGAATGCAATGTCTGAAGTGTTTATAAAAGTTCAGTTCAGTCGCTCAGTCGTGTCCAACTCTTTGCAACCCCATGAATAGCAGCACACCAGGCCTCCCTGTCCATCACCAACTCCTGGAGTTTACCCAAACTCATGTCCATTGAGTCGGTGATGCCATCCACCATCTCATCCTCTGTCGTTCCCTTCTCCTCCTGCCCCTAATCCCTCCCAACATCAGGGTCTTTTCCAATGAGTCAACTTTTCCCATGAGGTGGCCAAAGTATTGGAGTTTCAGCTTCAGCATCAGTCCTTCAATTGAAAACTCAGGACTACACAGAACTGTACAAAACAGATCTTCACGACTCATATAATCACAATGGTGTGATCACTCACCTAGAGCCAGACATCCTGGAATGTGAAGTCAAGTGGGGCATAGAAAGCATCACTACAAACAAAGCTAGTGTAGGTGATGGAATTCCAGTTGAGCTATTTCAAATCCCGAAAGATGATGCTGTGAAAGTGTTGCACTCAGTAAGTCAACAAATATGGAAAACTCAGTAGTGGTCACAGGACTGGAAATGGTCAGTTTTCATTCCAATCCCAAAGAAAGCCAATGCCAAAGAATGTTCAAACTGTTGCACAATTGCACTCATCTCACACGCTAGTAAAGTAATGCTCAAAATTCTCCAAGCCAGGCTTCAGCAATACATTTATAAAGGTAAATACTCATTATAGCATATTAAAAAGCAGAGACATTACTTTGCCAACAAAAGCCCATCTAGTCAAGGCTATGATTTTTCTAGTAGTCATGTATGGATGTGACAGTTGGACTGTGAAGAAAGCTGAACACCGAAGAATTGATGCCTTTGAATAGTGCTGGAGAAGACTCTTGAGAGTCTCTTGGACTTCAAGGAGATCCAACCAGTCCATTCTAAAGGAAATCAGTCCTGGGTGTTCATTGGAAGGACTGATGCTAAAGCTGAAACTCCAATACTTCGGCCACCTCATGCGAAGAGTTGAGTCTTTGGAAAATACCCTGATGCTGGGAAAGATTGAAGGCAGGAGGAGAAGGGGATGACAGAGGATGAGATGGCGGATGGCATCACCGACTCAATGGACATGAGTTTGGGTAAACTCCGGGAGTTGGTGATGGACAGGGAGGCCCGGTGTGCTAGGATTCATGGGATCGCAAAGAGTCGGACACGACTGAGCAACTGAACTGAACTGACTCATTATATTAATTTGGAAAATACATTTTCTTCAACTACATTTTAGATTTCGGGCATTGACAAAATAAAATTAATTACTCAAGAACACTAGCATTTTTTAGGACAAATGTAAATGTGAAGAAGAGATACAGTTGGTCCATTTTTTAAGAAGCCTGCGGTGGCTAGCCACACCTGTTCTTGATTCCTCTCTGCAGGCATTCTCTTACTGCTCCTTGTTAACTCATTCTTCTCTGTAAGTTGGTTTGGTAGGCATCAGCTTGTGGTGATTAAACACACAGTCTTCTGCCCTCCTTAAGTCTGCAGCCGTGGGTAATTCGCTTGACCCTTCTAAGCTGCATTTTCACCTTTTTAAAAAAGAGATCATTAATCTCCACAAAACTGTTTTAAAGATGAAATATGTACTTACCACTGGAATTGACCCAGAATTAGCACCATTCACAGTGCATTCCTCAGAAGTCTAGATTTTACACAATCATCTCCTGTTTCTCTACGTTTAGATGTTATCCTCTGAGACCAGGTTTATCCCTTTCAGAATAGCTTTAACCTTAAAATTTGATCGATGTATGTAGCACCACAGAGCTCCAGCTTCTCAACCAGAGATAAAGGACCCCTTTCACATTGTTTTGTAAATCCCAAGAAATGGACTGACTCAGCCTAAACTAAAGACGAGTTACTTTAACTGATAGATACAACAGGAAACATTATTGTATTTGTGAAAGCATAATTTTTTCAGAGAAGGACGAGGGTGCCAGCCTGAAAGAACTGAAAGTCTTGTCTGTCATGCAGCTCTAAGATCATTTTGACAAAACTGTCAGGAAATTTTTGAGCCAAATCACCCACGAGAGATGGTCTATCACTCGGGAGAGTTCCCAGAGCCCTAGGAATGAGCTTGCCTCAATAGCTCTATCACACTTGTGCACTGGCAAAGAACAGCACACCACAATGTGGTGCCCACACACACCCAGAGCTTGGTTTCTAAGCACAGCAGCTGGGGCCGTGAACCAATTACATTCCTCACTGTAGATCTAAAAGCAGTTTTCACAGCCACCACAATCCCTCGAAGTTAACTGTGGAATCCTAGAGTAAGACTATCTATTTTTATAAGAAACTTCTGAACAAAGTACTTACACCATTATAGAAATTCACCAACAGTCTATAAAATTTACTATTTGCTCACATCTTCACAATGCTTGGTTTTGCCAGTAAGTTAAATTCGGGGCCATTCTAATAAGTGTGCAATGCTATTTCATTATAGTTGTAATTAACATTAAATAAATGATATAAAATTGCCAAATTCAGACTTATATTGAAGAAAGTAGGGAAAACCACTAGACCATTCAGATATGACCTAAATCAAATCCCTTATGATTATACAGTGGAAGTGAGAAATAGATTTAAGGGACTAGATCTGATAGATAGAGTGCCTGATGAACTCTGGACGGAGGTTTGTGACATTGTACAGGAGACAGGGACTGAGACCATCCCCGTGGAAAAGAAATGCAAAGAAGCAAAATGGCTGCCTGAGGAGACCTTACAAATAGCTGTGAAAAGAAGAGAAGTGAAAAGCAAAGGAGAAAAGGAAAGATATAAGCATCTGAATGCAGAGTTCCAAAGAATAGCAAGGAGAGATAAGAAAGCCTTCCTCAGCGATCAATGCAAAGAAATAGAGGAAAACAACAGAATAGGAAAAACAAGAGATCTCTTCAAGAAAATTAGAGATTCCAAGGGAACATTTCATGCAAAGATTGTCTCAATAAAGGACAGAAATTGTATGGACCTAACAGAAGCAGAAGATATTAAGCAAGAATACACAGAAGAACTGTACAAAAAAGATCTTCATGACCAAGATAGTCACGATAACTTGATCATTGACCTAGAGCCAGACATCTTGGAATGTGAAGTCAAGTGGGCCTTAGAAAGCATCACTACGAACAAAGCTAGTGGAGGTGATGGAATTCCAGTTGAGCTATTTCAAATCCTGAAAGGTGATGCTGTGAAAGTGCTGCACTGAATATGGCAGCAAATTTGGAAAACTCAGCAGTGGCCACAGGACTGGAAAAGGTCAGTCTTCATTCCAATCCCAAAGAAAGGCAATGGCAAAGAATGCTCAAACTACCGCACAATTGCACTCATCTCACACGCTAGTAAAGTCATGCTCAAAATTCCCCAAACCAGGCTTCAGCAATATGTGAACCGTGAACTTCCAGATGTTCAAGTAGGTTTTAGAAAAGGCAGAGGCACCAGAGATCAAATTACCAACATCCGCTGGATCATGGAGAAAGCAAGAGAGCTCTAGAAAAATATCTATTTCTGCTTCATTGACTATGCCAAAGCCTTTGACTGTGTGGATCACAATAAACTGTGGAACATTCTGAAAGAGATGGGAATCCCAGACCACCTGACCTGCCTCTTGAGAAACCTGTATGCAGGTCAGGAAGCAACAGTCAGAACTGTACATGGAACAAAAGACTGGTTCCAAATAGGAAAAGGAGTGCGTCAAGGCTATATATTGTCACCTTGCTTATTTAACTTATATGCAGAGTACATCATGAGGAACGCTGGGCTGGAAGAAGCACAAGCTGGAATCAAGATTGCCGGGAGAAATATCAATAATCTCAGATATGCAGATGACACTACCCTTATGGCAGAAAGTGAAGAGGAACCCAAAAGTCTCTTGATGAAAGTGAAAGAGGAGAGTGAAAAGGTTGGCTTGAAGCTCAACATTCAGAAAACAAAGATCATGGCATCTGGTCCCATCACTTCATGGGAAATAGATGGAAAAACAGTGGAAACAGTGTCAGACTTTATTTTTTTGGGCTCCAAAATCACTGCGGATACTGATTGCAGCCATGAAATTAAAAGACGCTTACTCCTTGGAAGGAAAGTTATGACCAACCTAGATAGTATATTAAAAAACAGAGACATTATTTTGCCAACAAAGGTCCGACTAGTCAAGGCTATGGTTTTTCCTGTGGTCATGTATGGATGTGAGAGTTGGACTGTGAAGAAAGCTGATCGCCGAAGAATTGATGCTTTTGAACTGTGGTGCTGGAGAAGACTCTTGAGAGTCCCTTGGACTGCAAGGAGATCCGACCAGTCCATTCTAAAGGAGATCAATCCTGGGTGTTCATTGGAAGGACTGATGCTAAAGCTGAAACTGCAATACTTTGGCCACCTCATGCGACGAGTTGACTCACTGGAAATGACTCTGATGCTGGGAAAAGTTGGGGGCGGGAGGAGAAGGGGATGACAGAGGATGAGATGGCTGGATGGCATCACCAACTCTGTGGACATGAGTTTGAGTGAACTCCGGGAGTTGGTGATAGACAGGGAGGCCTGGCGTGCTGTGATTCATGGGGTCGCAGAGAGTCAGACATGACTGAGCGACTGAACTGAACTGAAATGATATGAAAGGAGAAAAGGGTGGCAGAGGATTAGATGGTTAGATAGCATCAGTGGACATGAATTTGAGCAAACTCCAGGAGACAGTGGAAGACAGAGGAGCCTGGCATGCTACAGTCTATGGGGTCGCAAAGGGTCAGACGTGGCTTAGAGACTGAACAACAACAAAAATCTAATGTACTTCAAATGCAAAATATTATGAACTTTGACACATGAATATGCTTGGAAAGCCATCATCTCAATTAAAACAACATTTCCTCATCTCCCAAATTTCACTGTGCTGCTTGCAATCAATTCATCCACACTTTTGTGACCATCTGCAGGAAACCATAGCTCTATTACTGTCACTAGTTTGTGTTTTTTGGACTTTTGTATCAGTGGATTCTTCCAGGACCCACACTTCTTTTGCCTAGTTTCTTTCACTCACAGTGATTATTTTTCTTCCTTTAGGGGTATTTGTTTAGAGGTGCTATGCCTTTCTGATGAATTCCCTCTATATCATTATGGAATAGACTACAAAATTAGAAAATGTCTAGAATTTATAATATTTGTCATTAACCTAGCATAGCTACCTTTAAAGATGCTGCTTTATTAACAACATAAGATGCTCACAACAGTATAGTACAGTGTACATACATTTTCCATTCTCAGTTTTTGTGTTAATAGTTGGCATAATTTTGCCTCTGTCTATGCTAGGAACCATATATAATTATTATAATTATTACATTATTATAACTTTAGCCTCTTATTTAAATAAAATTTTTAAATTTGAGAAACATCACATATTTACTGTAGCCCAAACTTTTCATTCTTTGGCTTAGCTTCAAGTTTCCATAAGGTATAATTTTTATTTTGCTTGAAGAAATTTTAAAATATTTAATACAGTGCAAGTTCACTAATGACAAATTATCCCAAGTTTTATAGGTCTAAAATGTTTATTTCACCTAATTATTTGAAGGATGTTTTACCTATGCACAGAATTCCAGAATGAGAGGTTGCATATATTTCAATGTATATGTCTTTTTCCTACTCAGTTTTCATTGAGAATCTTGAATCTGTGGGCTTACCGTTTTAATCAACTTTGAAAATTTGGCAATTATCTCTTCCCTTCTTTCTTTCTGCTTACCTACTCTGACTCCACTTACACATGTTACAATGTTTGATATTTCCCACAGTCCCCTGAAATTTCATCTTTTTTCTTTTCCTCCCCTTTTCTTTCTGGGCTCTTTCTTGATGTGCTTCATTTTAAGAAATTTCTATTTTAATGTCTTCTAGATCACAGAATTTTATTCTTTGGTGTCAAATCTGTTCTTAATATCAACCACTGATATATTTATTTCATCTATTGTCGTTTTCAACTCTTAAAATGTCATCTGTTTCTGTTTTATATCTCTAATTCTTTCTTATGTTCATATTTTCCTGTATTTCCTTGAACAAATGAAACATAATTATATGTTTTGGTTTTTTTTTCTATTCTTCTACTAGGTCCATCTTCTCTTTTTTTTCAGGTTTTATTTTTAATGACTAATATTTCTCCAGTTTATGTATATTATTTGCTTTACTTTTCATTAATTTTTATTAGATATTGGACAGATTCTGTTTTTGCAAGGAGAGTTTTGTTGTATTTCTCAAGCGTATTGTGCTTTGTTTTGTGTGGCATCTGAGCTATTTGCAGATTAGTTTTATCCTATCAAATCTTGTTTTTAATGCTCTTTTAGTAGGGCAAGAGTGGCCTATTTTGGCCCTGCTGCTGCTAAGTCACTTCAGTCGTGTCCAACTCTGTGCGACCCCATAGACGGCAGCCCCTGTTCCTGGGATTCTCCAGGCAAGAACAATGGAGTGGGTTGCCATTTCCATCTCCAATGCATGAAAGTGAAAAGTGAAAGTGAAGTAGCTTAGTCATGTCCAACTCTTTGCGACCCCATGGACTGCAGCCTACCAGGCTTCTCTGTCCACGGAATTTTCCAGGCAAGAGTACCTACTTTTATGGTATCTCCTTACTAAGGGCTCTACTGAATGTCTCTTGCATCAAAATGGTCTCTGCTGATCAGAAAGAGAAAAATAAACATAGTAGATTAGCAAATATATATATATAATCTAGAAAAATGATACTGAAAAACTTATTTTCAGGGCAGTAATAGATGCAGACACAGGGAATGGACTCTTGGTCACAGCGGGGGAAGGGTGAAAGTGAATGTCGCTCAGTCGTGTCCAACTCTTTGAGACCCCATGGACTGTATCCTGCCAGGCTCCTCTGTCCATGGGATTCTCCAGGCCAGAATATTGGAGTGGGTAGCAGTTCCCTTCTCCAGGGGATCTTCCCAACCCAGGGATCAAACCCAGGTCTCCCGAGTTGTGGGCAAGTTCTTTACCCTCTGAGCCACCAAGGAAGCCCAGGGGGAAGGAGTGGGGTGGGTGGGGGTACCAATTGAGAGAGTAACACTGATATAAACATGCTACCATGTGTAAAACAGTGGGAAGCTGCTGTGTAGCCCAAGGAGCTCAGCTCAGTGCCCTGTAATGACCTAGAGGGTCGGATGGAGGGCAGGTGAGGGGAAGCCTCAGAAGGAAAGGGATATGTATAAGGTCCTTATTAGCATATGAATAATGCTGTAAGCTTCCCTGTGAGCTTGGGAAATTTTTCATCTCACAGTTCCTTTGTAATTTTTCATTTCCCCAAATTCTGTCTACCCACTTTGAATTTCAAGGTAAGATTCTAAGTTGGCCAAACACTTAATGGTGTTACCTGTAAAGATTTTGGGACCCCACTTTTCCTGAAAGGCAAAAGTCCTTCAGGCTTCAATTTAGCCACTGCTGACTTGCTGAATTCTAATCTCCTTTCCTGAAATTTCTGTTGTCTACTTGGATTCCTGTTCCCTGAAGGACAGCACAGCACTTGTCTGAAGGCAAAAAGTATATATGAAGGCCACATACACCTTGCATACTTCCTGTCTCCCAGCGCCTCCTGTGCCTCTCTGCAGTTCTCTAAATGTTTACGGTGAGAGATTAATTTCTGGACTATTTCTCCCATGTGTATGAAGCAGAGGCTTTCTGATATAGTTTTTTTTTTTTAACAAAATGACATAATCTCTACATTTGAGCATATAAACATTGCATAGGAGAATTCAAAACATTTCAAAGCTAAATCTAAAACATTCAAGCATTACAGCATAAAAATATTCAAAACAACCTGATGTGGGTTACTATACAATTCCATAAAATTATATTTAGGTATAAACCTTCAGTAAATACGGCTATTCCCATAACCCTGTATAAAATAGGATTCCAAAGAAGCATGGGATAGCAGAAAGACCCATTTTTTCTAAGACAACATTTATTAAAATGTAGACAAATTGGGGCATTTGGGCTCATATACAGATAAGCCTTAAATCTATGTTTTAAAACCTTGTTCCTTGGTCTCTACTCATCTTTCTTAAAAAAGAAAATACCTTCTTATGATAACTTGTACTTTACCCAACAAAAGTGGGCATAAAGTGATACTGGTGACAAAAGTCTGATAAAGCTTTAAAGTTAAATGAAAATCCTCTCAGGCAGTATTTTTAAAATTATGTCTGATGCTCTACATGATTATAACATACTGACTTTAAAAATTCTGAGATTCCAATATCAACTGGTGAGTTACAGTTATTGTATTCAAAGATCGTTATACAAGCTCTGCTTAACTCGATCTAGCAAAAACAGAAGACATGTTAAGGGAGAATTTCAAAGTTATTGTAAAGACGAATCATTCTGTATAAGCTTTTCATGTGGTGAAGATCTATATTTGACCTAAAGGAACATGGAGAGTATAATTATTTTTAAAGGGAAACATTACATCTGGAATTAAAGAACAGAAAAAAAAATGCCTCCCCTAGTGTTCTTCCCATTAGATCAAAGTACCTAAAATTTTACTTCTTACATTTAATACCATTTTAGTTTAAAATGGGCATCCCTATTGGTTCAGATAGTAAAGAATCTACTTACAATGTGGGGGACCCAGGTTCAATCCTTGGGTTGGGAATAATCCCTGAAGAAGGGAATGGCTACCCACTCCAGTATTCTTGCAGGGAAAGTCCCATGGACAGAAGAGCCTGGCAGGCTATATAACGAATGGTGTTGCAGAGAGTCGGACATGATTGAGCGACTAACAATGTCACTAAAATAAAAGTCTTTACTTTTAGGTACCTAAAGATTTAATCTAATTCTGCTTCATTGACTATGCTAAAGTCTTTGACTGTGTGGTCACAACAACTGTGGAAAATTCTTCAAGAGATGGGAATACCAGACCCCCTGACCTGCCTCCTGTGGAACCTGTATGTAGATCAAGAAACAGCAATTAGAACTGGAGATGGAACAATGGACTGGTTCCAAATTGGGAAAGGAGTCCATCAAGGCTGTATATTGTCACCCTGCTTATTTAAATTCTATGCAGAGTATATCATGAGAAATGCTGGGCTGGATGAAGCACAAGCTGGAATCAAGGAGAAATATCAATAATTTCAGATATGTAAATGATACTACCCTTATGGCAGAAAGTGAAGAGGAACTAAAGAGCCTCTTGATGAAAGTGAAAGAGGAGAGTGAAAACACTGGCTTAAAACTCAGCATTCAGAAAATGAACATCATAGCATCCGGTCCCATCACTTCATGGCAAATAGATTGGGAAACAATGGAAACAGAGACAGACTTTATTTTCTTGGGCTCAAAAATCACTGCAGATGGTGACTGCAGCCATGAAATTAAAAGAGGCTTGCTCCTTGAAAGAACAGCTATGATAAATCTAGACAGCATATTAAAAAGCAGAGACATTTTTTTTGCCAACAAAGGTCCATATAGTCAAAGCTATGGTTTTTCCAGTAGTCATGTATGGATGTGAGTTGAAACATAAATAAAGCTGAGTGCAGAAGATGTGATGCTTTTGAACTGTGGTGTTGGAGAAGACTCTTGAGAGTGCCTTGGACAGTAAGGAAATTCAACCAGTCCATCCTAAAGGAAATCAGTCCTGAATATTCATTGGAAAGACTGATGCTGAAGCTAAAACTCCAATACTTCGACCACCCGATGTGAAGAACTGACTTAGGTCTTTGAAAAGACCCCGATCCTGGGAAAGATTGAAAGCAGGAGATGAAGGGGACGACAGAGGATGAGATGGTTGAATCATATCACTGACTCGATGGACATGAGTCTGAGCAAGTTCAGGAAGATGGTGAAGAACAGGGAAGCCTGGTATATTGCAGTCTTTGGGGTAGCAAAGAGTCAGACATGACTGAGCGACTAAACAACAACAAAAGATTTAATAATAATAAATAAAATAATAAATAAATAATAAAGTATTTTAATAAATAATACATAAAAGATTTAATAATAATAAATACATAATAAATAAAGTAATAATAAATAAGCACTGGTAGAGTAATAAGTGTTCAAAAGGAGTTCTGTGGAAGAAATTGAACTGTAACTATGAACAACTATAGAAAACCCAATGGACTTGTGCTTACAAATATCCTCACTAGAGCTGCTGGTCTCATCAAAGAAGCAGAATGGGAAAGAAATGATTATTGAGTGACACTTGTTAAAAGACTGTAAGGAGGATTTTATTCAAGGCAAGACTGCCTTGATAGGTACAGTGACCACTATGATGAAATTCTGCAGCAGGGAGAGAGACCAGGCTCCACTATGAGCACACATGAACAAGTGGGGTTATCACCCAGGGAAAGTGTGGGTCTCCGTAGATGTAAAGCTACTAAGGGGAATATCAGGAGTAAGGCAGAGATTCTGACTAACCTGACCTAACAGGATTCCTAGTGAGGGCAGATCAGGGTGATCACATATGATCTGGGGTCTCGGGGGATGAGGAATCGGTCAGAATTCAAGGCTGAGCAGAATGGAGGAAGTGCACAAGTGAACACAGAAACCAGGTCTAGTTGAAAACGAGCTCAAAAGCATGAGCAGTGTTTGGTCAATGACAAGATGTTTATGAGGATGGTGGGGGCTCTTCTCTCTCTCATACGCGCACACACACACATACACACGTGCACATGTCTAAAGACATTTGAAAATGTCCAGTGCCCAGAGGTATTTTCAGCTGTCACAAATGAGGTTAAGTACTGCTGTGGTGCTAGAGGTAAAGAACGTGACTGCCAGTGCAGGAAAGCAAAGAGACACAGGTTTGACCCCTGGGTTGGGAAGATCCCCTGGAGAAGGGCATGGCAACCCACTCCAGTATTCTTGCCTGGAGAATTCCATGAAGAGGAGCCTGGCGGGTTGCAAAGAGTCAGACACGACTGAAGTGACATAACACACACACTCTGCTATAACCTAGTGTTAAGTAAATGTGTGAATGAACAAATAGAGAAAGCCAACTAATCATCATTCTGTTCTTTTTCATATATCAGAGATGCCTCTGCCATTACAACTCATTCAGCCTAAAAAATTAAGTTAAGCAATGATATCTTCCTCAAGTCTTCCAATTCCTATCTTCTTAAAAAATCACAACTGCTTATACCAGGACCTAATATCAATAAAAATAAACTATATGCGAGTACATTTATTTTAATTTAAACTTATTTTGAAGATAGAGAACACAGTTTCCAAATACTTACAATGTTTCAAAGTAGGAGGAAGTCATGGATCAATTATAAAGCATTCTGATCACAGGTGTTAGGTGATCTTAGATCTCAGCACTATAAAAATTCTCCAACCAAAACAAAGACTCAAGAGAAGTTCATGGGGAATTATAAATTCCTCAGTCATGAGAAAATGTTCTATAAATTGGAAGATGAAAATGAATGAAAATGCAAAAATGCTGCAAAAATTGGTAGTGTCTGAAAATTCTCAAAAGTATTCTTACTATGACTTTACCTTAATCATGACCTTTCTCATATTTTCCGTTTTGCATTATTTAATTTTTCTGTGATCATATGTTTTCATTATATTATAAAAAAGCACACAAAATAGAATTTTCTCATCAATTAATATTCTTTACCTTCATTAATAATGATTTCTTTGTTATGCATACAAATTCTCAGGCTTGAATTTTTTAGAAATGGAATATAAGTGTATTTTAAGAAAACATTTCATTCTTGTTTAACAATATTTGAAAACAAAAATTTCAAATTTTCCCCTCCTGGCATTTCCAAATTTGTCTTTTAATTCTGAAATGAGCTGTTAATAAATTTGGTAGTTTCTTTACTGACTGATTACTTGAAAAAATGCAGAGTAATTGTATTGACTTCAGGCTTCAAGGGGGAAAAAATCAATCACTCTTCATTTAATATTTATTTACTTAGCAATTATTAATCAGAAGTTTAATGTTGTCTGGACTCCCAGGCAACTGAATTTGAGTTAATTGAATATTTTTAATTAAAGTAACTGAACTATATCTATCCAACTGCAGCTGGAGCCCCAAAGGCAGTACTTGCTTAAACAGTTAACCTAAATTAACATTTGAAGCAACGCACATACTCAATAGTTTTGCAAGGAAAATTAGTTCAGCGGTTAATAACAGTGACTTACATACAGTACAATGGCTTAAGTTTAATACTGTTTTTTTTTGTTAAGCTTATTATTCAAATTAATTGACTCCAGTAAGCAAGCATAGAAAAATTAGTGACTTAATGATAAGTGAAAACATTTTACATTGTGACTACTAATATTTTCAGGGAACAGAAAAATCGAGAGATAGAGACTTTGTGTCTCTTGAGTTTTAAGGTGTGTTTTATTGCTTCAGAAGATGGCCAGATGGATACTGTATGCAAATCAAAATGGTTTTTTATATGCTCTGAAACTTTCTAATTTCAAATTTCTCTTGACTTACAATCTAAGCTTGCAAAAGCCGAAATGTAATTAAGAATCAAACACGGCAGGCCATGTGGTCATTGCTGATGAATGATGTGTCTCTGCTACATGCAGTAAGGAGCAAAGCCCAGGACATGGGTTCCACCAGGGTCGTTAATCAGCATATTCACCCTGTCTGCAGTGCCTGACTGTAATAATAAATGGCACATAACACATTCCAAGTTTCAGAGAGAAGATTAATTTTATTGAAATCCACCACTAGACCAAAAATAGACAGGCCCTCTAAAAATAATTCCAAATTATAACGGGATTCCTAGTGACCTTCCTTGGTCACTGGCTGGGGCAACACAGCTGTCTGAGTGATGAGTATTGAATCATAACGTGAAGTGAGAAGCAAAATGGATTCTTTATCATCCAGCCCAGGGATGGCTACAATGTCTATCATTTCCCAATCGAAACTGGTTAGTAGAGGTGTCCTGGGATCCCAGCAGGGGAAAGGATACCAATATTAGAACAGTACAAAATACATCATTAAAGATTTTCATGCCGCCTAATTAAATTCATTTTAAGGTTAGTTTCCAGAACACTGTCTGATTAGGATAAGAGAGAATATTGGTAAATTCTGAGGATTAAAAAAAAAAAAAAGGAAAGCAAACATGAAAATTCTGGAACATGGCAGATATCATGAAACAGGTTGGATATGGAGTGTTGACATCCAGAGCAGGATTGAAAGCATCCAGGTTGGGCTATACTGGAGGGGAAGGGGAGTATGTTTTTCTTAAGTTTTTCTTAAGAAAGGAGAGATGATCTTTCATTGTTTTGACAAAAGTCAACCTATGATTAAACAACAGCAGCACTGAGTATGATTAGGCTCTTAGATGATAATCATGGAACCAGAAGAAACTTAAAAAAATGTTAATCTTTCAGGATCTATTCAAGGTTACAGTTGCTTCTCAGTCCCCATCTTCTAGGATAACCCTCAAGCATACTCTGCCACATGCCACAGCCACATGAACAAACTGACATCTCCAAACATGGGTTGTCGTGATTCTGTGAGATTGTGACGTAAAGGTCGGGGGCAGAGCACGCCTGCCCAGGAACATGAGGAACAAACTTTTCTCCAGGTCATGCTGCTTGTTTCGTGAAGCTTTCAGAGACTCCCCCAGATGTAGTGATCGTGCTCCCTTTGCTATTCCAAAAATTGCACTGTATTCAGCTCAGTATCTGGGGCTTCCTTCTATATCTCTCACTTCACTGAACTCAAAATGCACTCTGTAGTCTGCAATGGCTGAATTCATGTCTGCTGAAAGACCCCTTGGGGCAATCTGAGGTGGGGGATTGGAAGCTAGGCTGAGCACGTCTTTATTTTTCTCCCTCAGCTAATCTGTTTCTCCAGATTGGTCTCTTTCACCTGGATCTGGTATAGAGTGTGCCATACAAAACAACTTAACTTCCACTGTTTTTTTTGGTTTTGTTTTGTTTTTATTGAAAGAAAGTTACCTGTGAGCTGACATGTAACTTCAGAAGCTTAATGAAGAGGCACCAATGTGTATTCCAAGCAGGCAGGGCCCCTTATGATTGCCTCCAACATGCATTCAGCAGTAATTGGCTACCTATCATTATTGGCTACCATTTATAGCTGTAAAGATTGTATTAGTTTTTGTCAGTGGGAAGAAGAGCTAACATTCATTAGGCAATGCACTTGGTTCAATACATTAGTGGCTGCTTAGTTTGCAGGGGAAAGGAAGATTGCAAAGTAGTTTTGTAGCTGAGAACTGAAATGCTGAAGTTTCTAATAATGGAAAGTTTTGTTTCATTTCCATCATTTCCCTGTATGCATTTACACAGGGACACATGGCATGAAGGCACTGACTGATAAGAGTTAGCCTGGAAAAATTCAGACTGAAAGCACTATTGGAAAGGAAATAAATTGAAAATGAAAATACATAGAGACTTCATTTTTATAAAATTGATAACAGCTTCAATTTCAGTGCTTGTAATTGGATTGCTCATAGTTTCTGTTTCTTCCTGGGTCAGTCTTGGAAGATTGAGCGTTTCCAAGAATCTGTAGTTGTTCATAATAGTCTCTTATAAGCCTATGTATTTCTGCATTGTCTGTTGAAATCTCTCCTTTTTCATTTCTAAGTTTTTTGATTTGATTCTTCTCTTTTTTTTTTCCTTGATGAGTCTGGCTAAAGGCTTGTCAAGTTTATCTTCTCAAAGACTCAACTTTTAGTTTTATTAATCTTTACTGATGTTTCTTTCATTTATTTCTGCTCTGATCTTTATGATTTCTTTCCTTCTGCTAATTTTGGGTTTTTTGTTCTACTCCCAGTTGTTTTAGGTGTAAAGTTAAGTTGTCTATTTGATGTTTTTCCTGTTTCTTAAGGTAGGACTGTATCGCTATAAACTTCCCCCTTCAAACTGCTTTTGTTTTATCCCATATCTTTTGAGTTGTGTTTTCATTGTCATTTGTTTCTGTCATTTTTTGATTTCCATTTTGATTTCTTCAGTAACCTGTTGGTTATTTAGAAACATATTGTTTAGTCTTCATGTGTTTTTGTTTTTTATAGTTTTTTTCTTGTAACTGATATTTAGTCTCATAGCATTGTGATCAGAAAAGATGCTTGATACAATTTTCTTAAATTTACTGAGGTTTGATTTGTGACCTAAGATGTGGTCTATCCTGGAGAATGTTTCATGTGCACTTGAGAAGGTGTATTCTTCTGCATTGGGATGGAATGTCCTGAAGATATCAATGAGATCCACCTCATCTAATGTATCATTTAAGACTTGTGTTAGGCTATGAGTCTTGATGTTGTGAAAAATAAAATAGCAGTTCAAAATGGAGTCACTTACACTAAGTCCAACATAGTAAACTGAGATTGAATCATAGTTTTGGCTCTCCCCGCCATGGAATGTTAAACCAGTCAATCAGGAATCATCTGATAAGCACCTGTTAGGTTATCTGCCTGACAGACCCTTGTGCATGTGTGCTCAATCGCATCCAACTCTCAGTGACCCCATGGACTACAGCCCACCAGGCTCCACTGTCCATGGGATTTGTCAGGCAAGAATATTGGAGTGGGTTGCCGTTTCCTCCTCCTGGGGATCTTCCCAACCCAGGGATGGAACCTATATCTCTCGTGTCTCCTTCATTAGCAGGTGGATGCATTACCACTGCGCCAACTGGGAACCTTTGTCATGGCCTAAAGGAAGGTAACTCTGCAATAACAAACCGCTAGTATAAACCCTTCATTCTTACTCCTTTCTGCCTATAAAGGTCTTTCATTTTTACTGGTCCTTGGAGCTCCCGTCTCTCTGCTAGATGAGACACTGCCCAGTTCCACTGATATTTGCTCAAATAAACTCTTAATGTCTATAATATGCATCAGTTTAACAACATACATATTTACCAATGTGACCTGAAAGCGAGTGAAGTCACAGGGCATTTCTGTCACTCTGAGTATGCGCCAAGTCTCATCTTCCAGTCAGTGTCACCAACCCGGAAGTAACACTCTCTGATTTCTATCAATACAGATCAATTTCATCTATAATTGAACTTCTTTCATGAAACATATTAGTGAATATTTCCACTTTCCTCCTGTTACTCATTTCTACGTTCCTACTGTGTGGTCAGAAAAGAAACCTGATATGATTTCAATCTTCTTAAATTTGTTAAGTCTTTCATTGTAGTCCAAAATATGATCCCGAGGAATGTTTAATGTGCCCTTAAGAATGTATATGCTGGCACTATTGAGTAGAATATCTGCATATGTGTTTTATGTCAGTTTGCTCCATATAGTTTTTCAAGTCTGCTGTTTCCTGATTGATTTTATGTCTGGATGATCTATCTGGTGTTGAGAGTGAGTTATTAAAGTTCCCTACTGTTGTATTTCTGTTTCTCCCTTCATTTTTACTAATACTTGCTTGAAATATTAAAATTGTCCAATGTTGGCTACATATATAAATATAAATATATTTATACTTCATGAATTGTAAATTGGTGAATTGACCAATATTCTATATTCAATATATCTATATTGTGGACTGAATTGTCCCTGATGACTGATTTTGATTGAAAGTTTATTTCTTCTGATGTAAGTATAGCACCTCCTATTCTCTTTTGATTTCATTAAAGGAGTATCTTTTTCCATCTCTGCTATTCTCAGCCTATGTGTGTCTTTAAAGCTAAAGTGAGGCTCTTTTGGGAAGCATATTATTGGACCTTGTTGTTTTTTTATAATCCACCTATTTACTCTGCATTTTTGATTGCAGATAGCAGTCAATTAACCATTAAAGTAATTATTGATATGTAGTTCCAAAGAATAGCAAGGAGAGATAAGAAAGCCTTCCTCAGTGATCAATGCAAAGAAATAGAGGAAAACAACAGAATAGGAAAAAAAAGAGATCTCATCAAGAAAATTAGAGATACCAAGGGAACATTTCATGCAAAGATGGGCTCGATAAAGGACAGAAATGGTATGGACCTAACAGAAGCAGAAGATATAAAGAAGAGGTGGCAAGAACACACAGAAGAACGGTACAAAAAAGATCTTCACGACCAAGATAGTCACGATAACGTGATCACTGACCTAGAGCCAGATATCTTGGAATGTGAAGTCAAGTGGGCCTTAGAAAGCATCACTACGAACAAAGAGAGTGGAGGTGATGGAACTCCAGTTGAGTTATTTCAAATCCTGAAAGATGATGCTGTGAAAGTGCTGCACTCAATATGCCAGCAAATCTGGAAAACTCAGCAGTGGCCACAGGACTGGAAAAGGTCAGTCTTCATTCCAATCCCAAAGAAAGGCAATGCCAAAGAATGCTCCAACTACCACACAATTGCACTCATCTCACACGCTAGTAAAGTCATGCTCAAAATTCTCCAAGCCACGCTTCAGCAATATGTGAACCGTGAACTTCCAGATGTTCAAGCAGGTTTTAGAAAATGCAGAGGAACCAGAGATCAAATTGCCAACATCCGCTGGATCATGGAGAAAGCAAGAGAGTTCCAGAAAAACGTCTATTTCTGCTTCATTGACTATGCCAAAGCTTTGACTGTGTGGATTACAATAAACTGTGGAAAATTCTGAAAGAGATGGGAATACCAGACCACCTGACCTGCCTCTTGAGAAACCTGTATGCAGGTCAGAAAGCAACAGTTAGAACTGGACATGGAACAACAGTCTGGTTCCTAATAGGAAAAGGAGTACATCAAGTTTGTATAGTGTCACCCTGCTTATTTAACTTATATGCAGAGTACATCATGAGGAACGCTGGGCTGGAAGAAGCACAAGCTGGAATCAAGATTGCCAGGAGAAATATCAATAACCTCAGATATGCAGATGACACCACCCTTATGGCAGAAAGTGAAGAGGAACTCAAAAGCCTCTTAATGAAAGTGAAAGAGGAGAGTGAAAATGTTGGCTTGAAGCTCAACATTCAGAAAACAAAGATCATGGCATCTGGTCCCATCACTTCATGGGAAATAGATGGGAAACAGTGGAAACAGTGTCAGAATTTATTTTTTGGGGCTCCAAAATCACTGCAGATTGTGATCGCAGCCATGAAATTAAAAGATGCTTACTCCTTGGAAGGAAAGTTATGTCCAACCTGGATAGTGTATTAAAAAGCAGAGACATTACTTTGCCAACCAAGGTCCGTCTAGTCAAGGCTATAGTTTTTCCAGTGGTCAGGTATGGATGTGAGAGTTGGACTGTGAAGAAAGCTGATCGCCGAAGAATTGATGCTTTTGAACTGTGGTGTTGGAGAAGACTCTTGAGAGTCCCTTGTACTGCAAGGAGATCCAACCAGTCCATTCTAAAGGAGATCAATCCTGGGTGTTCATTGGAAGGACTGATGCTAAAGCTGAAACTCCAATACATGGCCACCTCATGCGACGAGTTGACTCACTGGAAATGACTCTGATGCTGGGAGGGATTGGTGACGGGAGGGGAAGGGTATGACAGAGAATGAGATGGCTGGATGGCATCACCGACTCGATGGACATGAGTTTGTGTGAACTCCGGGAGTTGGTGATGGACAGGGAGGCCTGGCGTGCTGTGATTCATGGGGTCGCAAAGAGTCAGACACGACTGAGCGACTGAACTGAACTGAAAGCTTTACTATTATCGTTTTGTTGTTTCTGAGTGATTTCTCTGGGAAGGGTTTCTTTTATTTCTTCCTTCCTCTCATGGCCTTCCTTTGTCATTTATTTTTTGTAGTAGTTTTGTTTCCTTTCTCTTTACCTTTTGTGTACCGAGTATAGAGTTATTCTTTGTGGTTAGAGTGAGCCTTCCAGTAAACATCCTATAGATAAAAATAGTCTATTTTAAGCTGATAAGAATTTGCCTTCACTCAAATAGAAAAACTTGATGCTTTTCTCTTCTACCTACATTTTATGCTATTGATTCCTTTACATCTTTTAAACATATGTATTCATTAACAAATTATTCTAACATGGTTTTTAAACATTATTTTGTAACAGTTATACTGTATATAAAAGTGATTTATACACCACCATTACAGTATTAGTGTATTGTGAATTTGACTATGTATTTACCTTTACTATTAAATTTTATATTTTTATATATTTCTGGGTTTACTTAGTGTCCTTTCATTTCAATTTGAAGAACTCCTTTCAGCATTTCTTGTAAAGCAGGTCTAGCAATGATGAAAACCACCCCCCTTTTTTTTTTGTCTGTGAATGTCTTTATCTCTCCTTCATCTGTGAAGGACAGTTTTGCCAGGTCTAGTAGTCTTGGTTGAAAGGCTTTTTCTTTTTCTTTTCAGTATTTTGAATACATCATCCCATTGTCTCCTTTCTCTCAAGGTTTTTGCAAAGAAATCTGCAGTTTGGCTCATAGATATTTTCTTGTAAGTGAGGAGCTGTTTTTCTCTCCATGCTTTCAAAATCCTCTCTTTGTCTTTCATTTTTAACATTTTGATTATAACATATTTCATGGTAATCTCCTTAGGGAAGATTGACCTTGTTTGGGGTCCTTTGAGCTTCCTGTAAACAGGATGACCATCTCTTGCCCCCAAACTTGGAAAGTTTCCAGCAATTATTTCTTTTAATGAGCTTTCTACCCCTTTCTGTCTTCTCATTTTGGAACTCCCTTTATGTATACATTCATTTGTGTGTCCAATATTTTTAGAGACTTTCTTCATATTTTTTGTTGTTGTTGTTCTTCTCACTAGTTAATTTCAAATTATCTGTCCTTGAGTTCACAGGTTCTTCTGCATGATCAAGCATTTTTGTTGAAATTTTCTATTGAATTGTTCAGTTCTGTCATTGTATTACTTCTTTATTAAAGTTCATACATTGTTCATGCATTGCTTTCCAGATTTTGTTTAGTTGTCTACCTGTGTTCTCTTGCCTTTCATTGAGCTTCTTCAAGAGATTTTTTTTGAATTCTTTTTCAGGCAAATTATAGATCTCCATTTCTTTGAGGTCAGGTACTGGAGTTTTATAAGTTTCCCTTGGTTATGTCATGTTTAACTTAATTCCATGATCCAGGTAAACTCAAGTTGCTATCTGTGCATTTGAAGATGTAAATACTGCTTCCAGGCTTTCTAGATTGGTTATAACAGGTAAGGGCTTCCCCAGTGGCTCAGCAGTAAAGAATTACCTGCAATACAGAAGATGCAGGAGGCATGGGTTCTGGGTTGGGAAGATCCCCTGGAGAAGGAAATGGCAACCTACTCCAAGAATCTTGCCTGGAGAATCTCATGGATAGAAAAGTCTGGTGGGCTACTTCAACAAAAAGTTGGACATGACTGAGCACAAGACAAAAATATGGCAGGTAAAGACCTTCCCATTGGATGGAATTAATTTGGAAACAGTCATGCAGTGTTTGCACCAGTTTTGAGAATGTCCCTAGATGGCTGTGGGGTCTGAGGTTGGTATACTTGTTACCAGGGACTCAGGAAGACATGGATTGTCTGGTCCCTTGGTGGACAAGACTCCTCTAGGACCTTATTCAGAGCTATATGCTTTGTTATTTACAGCCTCCCAATAATATTCTCATTTTTATCAGACTTTCAAAATATTACTAAAATAAATAATTATTTCAGTTTTTAAAATATATATATTTTCTCCTAAATATGTCATAATGCTATTTCTGATTAGAAAAGAAATACTTCTTTAAAAACACAAAGAAAAACTGGGGATCTTCACTGGTTTAATTTGAGAGACACAGAATGCATGCATGTATGCTAAGCTGGTTTGGTCTTGTACGCCTCTTTGCAACCCTGTAAACTGTAGCCCACCAAGCTCCTCTGCCCACAGTATTCTCCAAGCAAGAACACTGGAGTGGGTTGCCATTTCCTTCTCCAGGGGATCTTCCCAACCCAGGGATCGAGCCCAAGCCTCTTACATCCCTTGCTCTGGCAGGAGTGTTCTTTCCCACTAGTACCATTGGGGAAGCCCAAGAGACACGGAAACTTTCTATTAATTTCTTGGATTGTGATTCTCTGCCATGGTGATAATTCACCTGGAAACTGAAGGCAGTACAGTATTTATACCTAGAAAGATCCATAGAAGTAAGTTAATTTTATTTTTAACTTTGCTCTATCACATAGTTTTTAAATGTTTTTCCACTGCCTCCTTGCTTATAAAATATTATGTCTATCAAAATATTATAATAAATTTTAAGGTTTGAAATGTGTATTCATCAGATACCTACAGCTATTAATCAGATACTATGTTTAACATATGTAGCATGTTTAATCGGAGAAGGCAATGGCAACCCACTCCAGTACTCTTGCCTGGAAAATCCCTTGGGCAGAGGAGCCTCGTAGGCTGCAGTCCATGGGGTCACTAAGAGTCGGACATGACTGAGTGACTTCCCTTTCACTTTTCACTTTCATGCATTAGAGAAGGAAATGGCAACCCACTCCAGTGTTCTTGCCTGGAGAATCCCAGGGACGGGGGAGCCTGGTGGGCTGCTGTCTATGGGGTTGCACAGAGTCGGACAAGACTGAAGTGACTTAGCAGCAGCAGCAGCATGTTTAATGTTACATGATTATGTTTGACATGATATAAGCAGAAATCAAAATCTATTTGTTTACTATATTGTGAACCAATTATTTGGTAATGGACATGTAATACCAGTTTGGTTTTTGAAAGACTCAAATTATTTTTCTGAATTCAGCTCTTAGAGTTATTTAAAAATTGATTAAAATTATTTAATCAATGTAATCATGCAAGAAAGAAAATATTCCTAATACTATTTGATTCAGACTTTTCAACAAAATGTTTTATATAAAATAAATACACACTTATATTTACACTTAGAATGGATGTTCTTGCCATACTTAAAAGGGCCTATGAAAGGAGATTATCGCTGTAGTCATGAAGACTGAGGAGAGTTAGAATACCCTACATGAGGAAACAGAAATTAGTGTAAGGAGCAGAATAAGATAATTAATGAAAACCAGGAGTGTGTGACATAATAAGACAGACCAGAGGCGATTCAATCAGAAAAGAAGGACTTTTCTGGTGGTCTAGGGGCTGAGACTCCTTCCTCCCAATGCAAGGGCCCTGGGTTTGATCCCTTGTCGGAGGGCTAGACCCACATGCTGCAGCTATGTATTTGCATGTCCCAACTAAAAACAGCCTGTGTGCCACAACTAAGACCTTGCACAGCCAAAAAAATAGAATTGTTTTAAAATAAGAAAATACTATTGAATAAGGATGTGTGCAGAAGAGAGGTCAAGAAATAGGATTGCTGCAGTACTTCTGAGGACACTCTGGATGATGACAAAAGTCATGACATTGTCCCTCAGGATACATGGTGGATTGGTTCCAGTACTCCACACAGATACCAAAATTTAAGGACGCTCAAGTTCTTTTATAAAATGACATAGTATTTACATATAACCTAGACACATCCTCCTGCACACTTTAAATCATCTCTAGATTGCAGGCATACTGTGGAGACACTGCAGGTTCACTTACAGACCACTATAATCAAACAAATATCACAATAAAGAGTGTCACTGAAATTTGGGGGTTTTTCAGTGCATATAAAAGTTATGTTTACACCACACAGTACAGAGCTGGGTTCCCTGTGAACCAGCTCAGCTGGTTCAGCTGGGGCTCTGTGACAGACCTAGAGGAGTGGCACGGGGTGAGAGGGAAGGCTACACGGAGACAGCTATATGTATACATATAGCTGACGCACTTCATGGTACAGCAGAAACTAACACAGCATTGTGAAGCAACTATACCTCAATAGAGAATTATGTTTACACTACACTCAGTTCAGTTCAGTTCAGTTCAGTCGCTCAGTCGTGTCCGACTCTCCACGACCCCATGAATCACAGCACGCCAGGCCTCCCTGTCCATCACCAACTCCCGGAGCTTACTCAAACTCTTGTCCACAGAGTTGGTGATGCCATCCAGCCATCTCATTCTCAGTCGTCCCCTTCTTTTCCCGCCCCCAACCTTTCCCAGCATCAGAGTCTTTTCCAGTGAGTCAACTCGTCGCATGAGGTGGCCAAACTATTGCAGTTTCAGCTTCAGCATCAGTCCTTCCAATGAACACCCAGGATCGATCTCCCTTAGAATGGACTGGTTGGATCTCCTTGCGGTACAAGGGACTCTCAAGAGTCTTCTCCAGCACCACAGTTCAAAAGCATCAATTCTTCAGCAATCAGCTATAAAGAATCCCCAGGGCTTCCCAGGTGGCAAAGAACCTTCTTGCCAACGCAAGAGACATAAAAGATGTGTGTTCGATCCCTGGTTCAGGAAGATCCCCTGGAGAAGGGCATGGCCACTCACTCCAGTATTCTTGCCTGGAGAATCCCATGGACAGAGGAGCCTGGTAGGTTATGGTCCAAAGGGTCACAAGGAGTCAGACACGACTGAAATGACTTGGCATGGATATCAAGGAGTCAGGAAGTGGAGACTTAAAAATAAAAACTAGGAATAGCTAATGATGCAAGTTATCTAACAGCAGATAGGATACTAGGAAATAAATACCATTACACATTATGCATAATGTGATACTGGGAAACAAATACTATTATGCATTATGCGTAATGTGTTAAATACACATTATGTGTTACCCTTGTGCTAACACATTGTACAACTTCAGAAGAATGTGTCCAAGTTCTCCATCTTGCTCTGCTACAAATATTGTATAAACAAGTCTATAAAATGTATTGTCAATCCCCTCCCCCCATTCTTTGCTGTTGGAACTCATGATAAAACATTGCTATGAATTTTTAACCATGAAATATTAAAGTTCATATAGATTAAATTATATGTGCTAGTCATAGAACATATAAAACTGTGTGTTTAAAGCTAGGAGGGAATGCCATGGCATTCAGAACGAGGAGTAAGTTCATCCTGGGTGTCGATTTACAGACGCAGGTCAGCACTGACCGGCAGGAAGTGCTTCCATCGCTAACGGAGCTCACTGGGCTCCCGGTCAAGTCACTCTCCTCGTCTCTTCCAGGCTGAGCTCCTCTCCACTAAACGGCTCTGACAGTCGCGACTTCACCCTCACAATTTCAGCTTATACATTGTTTCAGTTTACACAGTCCTTCTTTTTAAACTTCAGTTTACACAGTCCTTCTTTTTAAACAACATATCGGGGACAGTTTTTCAGATAACCAATTTCTAGTTTGTGGGGAAGATAAATTTAAGGCTCATACCACTCAAATGAGGGTGTTTGATAGCAAAATAGCAAACAAACTTCTGAAATTTTGCCAGGGAAATGTTTTTAATGAGGATGTGGTAGGGACAAAATAATGCAGGAACTAAAAGTTTGCTTCATGGAATCAGAAAGCTCTGGGTCTCTGTGCACTTATCAACTCTCTGATGTTGAACAAATTATCTGTTCCCTGGGCCTCAGTTTCTGCATCTGAGAATTTGAATAAGAGCAGTGTCTCATCTATAGAGTTCTTTTTGAAAATTAAAAGTGATAATGTAATAAAGAAATAGACATCACCCTTGGGACATAAATATTGATTAAAGATAATATATGATGATGATATGATGATTAAAATGAAAATAATGATTATACTATCAAATTAAAATTAGATCATAGAAAAGTTTTTTATATATAGATATATATATATGAATTATAAACATATTTACAAAAGCCATTCAACTTCAAGAAGAGTTTCTTTACTAAATGCTTTAAAAAATTGTTCTTAAGACATTCTCTTTAAAATAACAAACTAGATATTTGAGGTAATTTCAGTAGAATACAAAGTACAGATCATGAGGCCAAACTATTTAATAAGAATAATTAAAGAATAAGTTAACTACATTATAATTGGAAAATTCCAAGGTTTATTTGGCCACCTCATGCGACGAGTTGACTCACTGGAAAAGAGTCTGATGCTGGGAGGGATTGGGGGTGGGAGGAGACAGGGACGACAGAGAATGAGATGGCTGGATGGCATCACCGACTCGATGAACATGAGTTTGAGTGAACTCCGGGAGTTGGTGATGGACAGGGAGGCCTGGCGTGCTGTGATTCATGGGGTCGTGGAGAGTCGGACACGACTGAGCGACTGAACTGAACTGAACTGAACTGAAAAAATATTTTCTAGACTTTACTGTATGTCACCTTCAGCATTAAGTGGGACTAAAAATTATATTTATTAAAATGTATAAATAATTAAATAATATTTGAAATGTATAAATAGTCTCTCATGCAACAAACACCATTTAAGCATATATTTCAACAGGCATTATAATAACAAGCCATTAAATATTATTTCTATAAAGTTCTCACATTTTTTAAAAGGCCAGAATGAAGTATAATACATTTTACTCCAGTAATAATTACAGGAATGTCAACAATTAGAAAATGTATAGTATGACGTGCTTTTCATTTTCATTGTGTATCTAACTTGAAGTTAAGAGGTGGCTATTTCTCCTTCACCCAGCTGAATGCCACTACACTCAGTGCTGGCTAGAAGTCATTTTGTTTTATTCTAGGCACACCCCTTTAACTTTATCCAAGTTTACAAGAAAAATAATGCCAATGATCAAAGGAAAAGAGTGCAGATTATACCATCTTGATGTTTATCATGTCATCTATTATCTGTGTAGAATCCTACATAGAAAGTTACAACTTAAGAATACTGGTGCCTTTTCCAGACTAACGCCCATGTATTTAATATTCCAAAGGCGATGTTGAAACAAGACACAACTTAAGGAAGGAAATATGTGAGAGACCTAAAGTAACTTAGGAATATGAAAAAATTAATTCTTAATGATAAAAGACTTTAAGCATTTCTTTTAAAAATCAGGAAAAAAGTCCAGAAAGCTGTATTAATCTCTGCTTTCTATAAAAAGTATATAAAGGATGATATACTTACAATTTTTATAATATAATGCAGATTTTACATCAGACTTGTTATCATTTCATTCATTTCCATGTATGCATATTTATATGTATATATATGCCTACACACACACAAACACAGAGCGGCTGGAGAGTCTGAAATCTGCAAGGTAAGTGGGCAGGCTGAACATCTGGGAAGAGTTAATGCTACAGTCTTGAGTCTAAAGGCTGGAAACTCAGGCATGGTTTCTATATTGCTGTTTGGAGATAGAATTCTGTTTGTAGGAAACGTCAGTCTTTGTTCATAAGGCCTTCAACTAAAGACCCACCTATACTATTGAGGGTAGTCTCCTTTACTTGACAGTCAACTGATTGTAAATATCAACTGCATCTAAACAGGATCTTCATAGCAACATCTAGACTAGTGTTTGATCAAATAACTGGATACCTTAATCTGGCTAAGCTGATCTATAAACTTAATCACAGAAGAAAGACTACATTACTATGTAGAAAATCCAAAGTAGTTCACAGGTAATTAATAAGATGACTGATCAAGATCCTTTAATTATTTAAAAATCACTTGCATTTCTATCCTGAAGACATGAAAACTGTTAAACTTTCAAACCCATGTCTCTCAGTTCTCAATATATAAGGCTGACATAAAATCAGTGAAATTACAAAAACTGAAAAGACATATTAACAAGCTTAAAATAAAATATGCTTTATATCTACACTGTATAAACTATATTTCTTTGTATGAATTATAAATGTTTCATAACTCGTATTGTTTTCAATTCTTTATTTTTGGAGAAATGCTGCAAAAACTGAAACTGTTCATTTGTCTCTTTTGTATTTGTAAAGGTATATCTGTAGAATAATATCCTACAAGAAAGACCATTGTGCCCAAGGGTAAATGCATTCCTTATTTTCATTAGTATTGATGAAGTCCTCTGCATATGGGATGCACAATTTTTCACTCCCACAAAGATGTATGAGAGTGCTCACATCTCCATTCCCAGTGACAAAAGAGTCAAACTTTGGATTTGTAGTAATCTCACAGTGGGAGAATAGGAACTCATTGTTACTTATTTTATAAATGAAAGGACTAAAAGCTAATAAATAATATTATATTCGAGACAAAAATACAATAGAAATACTATATTCATTTCAGTCTATTTCTGTAGGTTAGGATGCATTTTTTTTTCATTGCTCTACTCCCGTATTTGGAGAAGGCAATGGCAAGCCACTCCAGTACTCTTGCCTAGAAAATCCCATGGATAGAGGAGCCTGGTGGGCTGCAGTCCGTGGGGTCGCTAAGGGTCGGACACGACTGAGCGATTTCACTTTCACTTTTCACTTTCACACTTTGGAGAAGGAAATGGCAACCCACTCCAGTGTTCTTGCCTGGAGAATCCCAGGGAAGGGGGAGCCTGGTCGGCTGCCGTCTATGGGGTCACACAGAGTCGGACACGACTGAAGTGACTTAGCAGCAGCAGCAGCAACTCCCGTATTCATGGAATTACCAACTTGTTTTAACTCTTGAGACTCTACAGCAGGATTTACTATTTTAGAAATCAGTATTCCCGTACTGCTCTACTTTTCCACTGCAAGTTTCTTACTTCTGGGCTTTCTCCATATGACGTTTTAATCCTTATTTTTAATTTAATCTGAATGTTTATAAACTCTCACCCTGTGCACCTAAATTAAGATAATTTCCCACTTTGGCATATACAGATTATTAAAGAGCTGTGGTTCCATATGTCTCATGTTCATAAACACAGGGGGCCATCTCTGTGTCAGTTACAAAGTACTCATTCTTACAAAAATTTCTAAAAAGTGAAAGGGTTCATAATGATAATGGAGTGCACAAATCCTTTTCTTTTTTAATACAACTTATGTTGAGCTCTACATGAAACTGAACGCATCGAAAGAAATAGTCAAAACCTGGTAACTGTCCCTTAAAAATGATTTCCCATAGTTCTCCTGGCCCTAAAACTAATAAATATTTATCAACAACAAAAAATCAAAACAAAGCAAAAGAAACAAAGACACAAAACAAAATGAGTTTTAAAAAGCCTCACAAAATATAAGATCACAAAACCTGAGTGTGTTTAAGACCAATAATCAAGAAGTTGTTGTTGGAGGAGTCCTTGTTTCTAAGTTTTACATTTAGAAGACTTCCTAAGACACTCCAGATTAAAAATAAAAAGGTATCAACAAAAAATAAATAACTTTTATTCTTACTTGTCAGTATCCATCTGTGTTTCTATACCCTCCTTTGTTGAAGCGGAACATAATCAACTGTGTCTTTAAGTACATCTCCTTGAAGTAAAATCAAGCAACAGATAAAAAGTGGATGGAATCAGACACAAAGCAAAGCCTGCTTGGAATTAATCACTGCTAGAAGGACAGGAAGGAGAAGCACTTACAGAGGGAGAAGTCCCTGAGAAATGCAAGCTAATAAAGGTCAAAAGATGAGAAGTGGGAGATGGCATCAAAGGATTCTCAAAGTGAGTAACTGTGAGAATGAACTGAGAACAGTCAGTGTGGTTACCATCTCTCCTTGTTCCACTTGCAGTAGGTGTCAGAGCCATTTACACTAACTTTAGAGCATGGCCATTCACACTTTAAAAGGAGTATTAAGAGGTAGGCAAGTGTCCCAGTTAGCAACTAACTTCCAGAAGGTAGTTCATCTCAAACACATAGAAAGCAGAAAAGGGCACACCTTGCTCAGAAGGGCAGGTTGTCCCTCCCCCTTTAATTACTAGAGTTAAACCACAGTAAACAGAGCATTCAAAACTATGCAAAGTCATAGAATCCTTGAGGGGTACTCAACACACAAGAGAAAAATCCCCAAAGCTATAAATAGTTAGATTGAAAATATCTACTGGATTGTAAGTAGCTACAAAACACAATCCTCAATACAGTCCATATATTTGAAATCATGCTGCAAATGTTTCCTTCCCACTGTGGAGTCAATCTAGCATTCAGTAGCAGAAATTGATCAACAGATCAAATACAACCCTGGTCATAACAGCAGTAGGCTTTTTGTGAATATTAGCAACTGATTCTTAAATTTACATGAAAATTCAAGAATCTAGTATAGCCAAAAACATAAGGAAAAAACTGGAATTCTTTTCAATGTAATCTCAACAATTACTATAAAGCTCTATAAGCAAAACAGTGTTGCAATCCCACTTGTGAGTATAGATCAAAAGGAGGTGGAATCACAATCTCAAAGAGATAAATGTACTTCTATTTTCACTGAAACATTATTCACAACAGCCAAAGCATGGAATAGACCTAAGTGTCCATTGATGGGTGAGGGGATAAAGAAGATGTGGTATATGCATACAATTAAATAAGATTCAGCCTTAAAAACAAGGAAATCCTGCCACGTGAAACATGCATGAACTTGGAGGATGTTATGGTAAGGGACATAAGCCAAATGAAAAGGACAAATGACTACATAATATCACTTATCTGGAGACTCTAACACAGTCAGACTCACAGAAGCAGAGAGTGGATAGTGACCGACAGGAACTGGGAGAAACACAAACAGTGAGTTATTAGTAAAAGAATAAAAGTCTTAGTTATACACTTATATAAGTAAGAGGAATGATTCCTGGAGACCTACTGTCTGTCATGGCGCCAGTAGTTAACACTATTATGCTGTACACTTAAAAAAGTCTAAGATAAATCATATGTTAAGTGATCTTTCCATTCACTAATGATAATAATAAAAATAATGAATAAACATGGTGGAAGGAGGCTTTTGGAGGTGATAGATGTTTATGGCAGAGATTATGTTTTCACAGGTGTACCCATCTCCAAACACATTAAGCTATAATGCATTCAAATGTAAAGCTCTGTGACTGTCAGTGATTTCTAAATAAAGTATACACAGATATAGGTGCATACACACACACACACACATAAACACAACATACTGACATAAGGATTTGCCATAAATAAGTAGAACAGAACAGAATATAGAAAGATACGTATTTATATGTTTATTTGCTTTTTACTAAAAGTACCAAAATAATTCAATAAGTAAACAAAGTCTTTTCAACAAACATTGACAGGTAAACTACAAATATTAATAGAAAAATAAATGAATCTTACAACAAAAAGGGGATACTCCATGCCCAGTGAAATGGCTACAATAGAAAAAAAAAAAGAATAATCAATGAATAGTGAAATGAAGAGGTGGAAAAATTGAAAACCTGGACATTGCTTGCAAGAATGTAAGATGGCTCAGTCATTGTGAAAAAGAATTTGGTGTCTCCTCAAAAAGTCAAACTTCAGTTACCGTCTGAACAGTGGAAACAGTGGCTGACTTTATTTTTTATGGGCTCCAAAATCACTGCAGATGGTGATTGCAGCCATGAAATTAAAAAACGCTTACTCCTTGGAAGAAAAGTTATGACCAACATAGCATATTAAAAAGCAGAGACATTACTTTGTCAGCAAAGGTCCGTCTAGTCAAGGCTATGGTTTTTCCCGTGGTCATGTATGGATGTGAGAGTTGGACTGTGAAGAAAGCTGATCGCCGAAGAATTGATGCTTTTGAACTGTGGTGTTGGAGAAGACTCTTGAGAGTCCCTTGGACTGCAAGGAGATCCAACCAGTCCATTCTAAAGGAGATCAGTCCTGGGTGTTCATTGGAAGGACTGATGCTAAAGCTGAAACTCCAATACTTTGGCCATTTCATGCGACGAGTTGACTCACTGGAAAAGACTCTGATGCTGGGAGGGATTGGGGGCAGGAGGAGAAGGGGACGACAGAGGATGAGATGGCTGGATGGCATCACCAACTCGATGGACATGAGTTTGAGTGAACTCTGGCAGTTGGTGATGGACAGGGAGGCCTGGCATGCTGCAGTTCATGGGGTCGCAAAGAGTCGGACATGACTGAACGACTGAACTGAATTGAACTGATCCACCAATTCCACTCCTAGGTATATATCTACAGATATACCTAGGACAGAACCAACAGAACCGAAAATGGGTATTCAAATAAATACAAAAATTTTCACAGTAGTGCTTGCTACAATTGCCAAATGATTGAAATAGCCCAAGAGTCCATCAAGAGATGAATGGATGAACAAATTGCAGTTCATCTACACATTGGAGTATTACAGTCATGAAAATTAATGAAGTACTGACACATGTTACACCTGAGATGAACTTTAAAAACTTTAAGCTAAGTGAATAAAGTCAGACACAAAATGTCCTATATTTTATGATTCCACCTACATGAAATTTCCAGAATAGGTAAATTCATAGAAACAATGTAGATTGGTGATTGCCATGAGCTGAGGAGTAATAGGAACAGGGAGCAATTGATTATGAATAGGAGTTTCCTTTGGGGTGACAAAAGTGTTTTGAAACTGAGTAGAGTTGATGGTTGTAAAACATTATGAATGTAGTTTTCCTGTTCTGTGAATTTCACCTCCATTAAAAAGTTAATTTTTACCACCTTTTTTCACTGTATATAAAGATGTGCATGATGGATCATAGATCTCAGTATAAAAACTAAACCTATCAAGGCATTAGAAGAAAACTTAGAAGACTATGATATGGGGAGGAGCAAAGCTTCTTAGATGGGTCATGGAAGAAAGAAAGTGAAAGTGAAAGTCACTCAGCCGTGTCCGATTCTTTGCGGCCCCATATATTATATAGTCCACGGCACTCTCTAGGCCAGAATACTGGAGTGGGTAGCCTTTCCCTTCTCCAGGGGATCTTCGAAACCCAGGAATCAAACCCAGGCCTCCTGCATTGCAGGCAGATTCTTTACCAACTGAGCTATCAGGGAAGCTCAAGAAATTTGGGGGGAAAAAAGAAAAAATTAATTTGACTTCGGTCAGTTCAGTTCAGTTCAGTCGCTCAGTCGTGTCTGACTCTTTGCGACCCCATGAATCACAGCACTCCAGACCTCCCTGTCCATCACCAACTCCCAGAGCTCACTCAAACTCATGTCCACAGAGTTGGTGATGCCATCCAGCCATCTCATTCTCTGTCGTCCCCGTCTCCTCCCACCCCCAATCCTTCCTAGCATCAGACTGTTTTCCAGTGAGTCAACTCGTCGCATGAGGTGGCCAAAGTACTGCAGTTTCAGCTTTAGCATCAGTCCTTCCAATGAACACCCAGGACTGATCTCCTTTAAAATGGACTGGTTGGATCTCCTTGCAGTCCAAGGGACTCTCAAGAGTCTTCTCCAGCACCACAGTTCAAAAGCATCAATTCTTCGGCTATCAGCTTTCTTCACAGTCCAACTCTCACATCCATACATGACCACGGGAAAAACCATAGCCTTGACTAGATGGACCTTGGTTGGCAAAGTAATGTCTCTGCTTTTTAATATACTATCAAGGTTGGTCATAACTTTCCTTCCAAGGAGTAAGCGTCTTTTAATTTCATGGCTGCAATCAGCATCTGCAGTGATTTTGGAGCCCAAAAAAAGAAAGTCTGACACTGTTTCCACTGTTTTTCCATTTTTTCCCATGAAGTGATGGGACCAGATGCCATGATCTTTGTTTTCTGAATGCTGAGCTTCAAGCCAACCTTTTCACTCTCCTCTTTCACTTTCATCAAGAGGCTTTTGACTTACATGAAATTAAAAATTCTGCTCATTACATCACATAAAAAAAAAAGATTATGCAAACCTCAGACGTAAAAACATCCACAAATCACATACGTAACAAAAGATAGGTATCTAGGAAACACAAAAAACACTAAAGCATAACATTCAAGAGAGACAACCCAACTAAAATTGGGAAGGAGTTCTCAAAATGAGCAATAAACACATGAAAAAGCACACATTACATTGCCATTCATTATAAAAGTGGAAATTGAAACCACCATGAACTATCACTATATAACAGCAAATGTTGCTGATGATTTCAACAAGCAGAACTCATGTATCACTAGTGGACATGTAAAATGGTGCACCCATTTTTAAAAAAGATGTGGCCAATTTTTATTAACTCAGATGCATCCTGAAGACTTACCTAGGGAAATGAAAACACATGTTCACAAAAAGACTTATACAACAATATACACAGTAGCTTGATTCTTAATAGAAAAAGAAAACCTGGAAGCAACCCAGATTTCCACCAACACAGAATGAATAAAAAGACTGGTTATTCATAGGATAAAAACTACTCAAAACAACAACCACAAAATGGCATAAGTTACTGATACACACACTACCACGGATGAATTTCAGAAACATTGCTGCTGCTAAGTCACTTCAGTCGTGTCCGACTCTGTGTGACCCCATAGACGGCAGCCCACCAGGCTCCCCGTCCCTGGGATTCTCCAGGCAAGAACACTGGAGTGGGTTGCCATTTCCTTCTCCAATGTGTGAAAGTGAAAAGTGAATGTGAAGTCGCTCAGTCATGTCCGACTCGTAGCGACCACATGGACTGCAGAAACATTAGGCAGAGTGAAAGGAGCTTCATGCAAAAGGGAGTTTATTGTATCATTGCATTTACATGCATTTCTAAAAAGTAGAAATAACCTGTGGCGGTGGAGAAGGCAATGGCTCCCCACTCCAGTACTCTTGCCTGGAAAATCCCATGGATGGAGGAGCCTGGTAGGCTGCAGTCCGTGTGGTCGCTAAGGGTTGGACAAGATTTCTGAAGTGGTGATGATCTTCTATATCTTGACAGAAGTTTCGATTATAGGTATATGTGTTTGCTAATACTCAGACAAAGTACACTTACATATGTACTTTTGTTTGTATATATAGTTTGCAACAAAAAGATGAACTTTAAAGATATGCATGCTGGAACATTTACACAAGACTCAACTGATTCTTGTAATTAAATTAGAAATTATTGAAAAGCTGATGACTGGTGAGTAACTAGAAAGATAGACAGCTACCTAAATGGACACATCATAAAATGGGTACAGCAAACTACTGATAAAACCTAAACCTTCTAAAAGGTGGGTTCTTCCAAGCATTTAAGGAAGAAATAATTCTGATTTTACGACCATAGTTCCAGAAATAATAAAAGTGGGCTGATTATCTGAGAATATCATAAACTTGATGGCAGAATTCACAGAAATCATGTACATATGATATATATGTCACTAATAAAATGAGATATTTAAAAAATATTACATCTTTCATGAAATCTTCATATGCAAATATTAGGTTTTTAGTTGATGCAAGTTTTGGAGAGTGATTGGGCAATATTTAGCCAAAAATGACTTTAAAATGTGTATATTAACCTGATATGGTCACTACTTATAATTTACATGAGGAAAACTATATAATTTTTACAAACAAAGCTTCTTAAGCTGCCTTTGCTTCCTAAATATCAATGAAATATCAAAGTTTTAAAAATATTTTATAGATTTTAATTTCAAATGATAACAAAATAAACTGCTACATCTCATCTTCCATTGAGTTTTAAGATTAAATTGGTTTCCTTGCACTAACCACAAAAAGAAGCTGCTGCTGCTGCTAAGTCAATTCAGTCATGTCCGACTCTGTGCAACCCCATAGATGGCAGCCCACCAGGCTCCTCTATCCCTGGGATTCTCCAGGCAAGAACACTGGAGCGGGTTGCCATTTTCTTCTACAATGCATGCAAGCATGCTAAGGCACTTCAGCCGTGTCCAACTCTGTGAGACCCCATTGTCAGGAGCCCACCAGGCTCCTCTGTCCATGGGATTCTCTAGGCAAGAATACTGGAGTGGGTTGCCATTTCCTTCTCCCCAAAAAAGAAAGCTATGGACTTAAAAGAATTTCAGGAGATATATACATATATGTGTGTGTGTGTGTGTGTGTGTATCTTTCAAAACTGATATTTATTGAAAAATACTTCTAAAAATCTTAATAGGTCTGACTAGTGCCTAGGCAATATAATTAAAAACAAAATTTCCTTCCACCCCGTAAATACTTCCCAGAAAGGTATAAGAGAAAGAAAACAAGTGCATTATTGAATAAGCATTTAACCAGAAGGTCATGTGCATCACAGACTGTTTGCTAGGAGATGAAGAAGCAAAGAAATCTCAGCTTCTAAAAAAAAAAAAGAAATCTCAGCTTCTTACATTACCAATCAGATACAGGCCATTACATGCATGCTCTCAAGATAAACAATAACTAGTTTCCAGTTTGAACAGCATTCATCTGTCACGCACAGTTCGTCCTCAGTTCCCCTGGTAATTAGGATGACCATCTGTTAGCTAATTGGTTTCAGAAAAAATAAATTTTTTGTATCTTTATGAGGAGAGGCAGTGCTGTAGCTTGGAGCCCAGTGCCTACAGAAGCTCTCCTCTTCTCCTAACAGAGACTGCAAAATGGGGAACATTTCAAAGAGACAGAAACTATTTTCTTGAGAAAAACAGTCCTGGACAGTAAACCTGGGAAAAGGCTTTCAGATTTACATCTCAGAGGGGCAGAGAAAGAACCAATAGTTACAGATTTTCAAAGAAAATCTCTAAGGAAAAAGAGGAGAGCCATCTCTTTCTCTTTACATTAAAAATGTTTTTTTCTTGATTTGTATTCGTTTTTATATTCAGGCCTTCCCTAGTGGCTCACATGGTAAAGAGTCTGCCTGCAATGCAGAAGACTCACGTTTGATCCCTGGGCTGGGAAGATCCTCTGGAAAAGAGAATGGCTACCCATGCCAGTAATTCTTGCCTGGAGAATCCCATGGACAAAGGAGTCTGGCAGGTCATGACTGAGTGACTAAACCATACTAGCTAGTTTTCAGTATGTTTCAGAATATAATTTTTTTCTCTCAGATGATATTAAGGAGGACCTGAAAAACATAGGCTCTAACTAGTCATCTTTTCAAGTTAATTTTTCCCTGCACATTTTCTCTTCACACAAATACTCACCTTATGCCATCTCAATCAAATAAAACTGAAAAACAGAAAGTGGCTATTTAATAGATTCTTTAAAGTCTATGGTCCCGTGAAGGGTCAGAAACAATTTCTTTAGTGCATTTTTAGTTTAAAAAAATTCTGTTTAGTATTTCCCATTTTAACTACCTGTACATCTCAGAAAAGTGAGAGCCAAATTCAGAAACTACTTATCTAAATATTTAGCATCAAACACGAAGTATATAAATCCCTAATCCAGTCAAAAACAGGAAAAAAAAAAAACCTCCAGATTCAAATTCCTTGAGAGTGAATGCCACCATATAAAGACATAAGTAAGGTGGTCTCTCTAATGCAAAAGATAACAAATTAAACAGTAATCTGGAAAAACTTTGGGTAGAACTCAATAAACATGTGAGACTAGAATAAACTCAAGCTCTAAAAATTTCTCAAAATCTGCTTTAAATTAACTCTTCTAACACATTTTCTGGAGAAGGCAATGGCAACCCACTCCAGTTCTCTTGCCTGGAAAATCCCATGGACAGAGGAGCCTGGTAGGCCGCAGTCATGGGGTCGCTACGAGTCGGACACGACTGAGCGACTTCAGTTTCACTTTTCACTTTCCTGCATTGGACAAGGAAATGGCAACCCATTCCAGTGTTCTTGCCTGGAGGATCCCAGGGACGGGGGAGCCTGGTGGGCTGCCATCTATGGGGTCACACAGATTCGGATACAACTGAAGTGACTTAGCAGCAGCAGCAGCAGCAACACATTTTCAGGTTTGTGATACTGTCGAGAAAAGTAACCATACTTGCTAAAGAATTCTCCATCATGCATATTAATTATGATGACTAATACTACTTATTAAGTATTTCATAGTTATGAACTTTTATAAGAACGCCATGCTGTTTCAGCTTCACAATCAACATGCAAAATGGGTACTGATTTTTACCAACCAGCAAAGAGAAAAACAAGAATATAAACACTGCCCAGTGGTATAAGTATGATTACAAATGTGTGGAGAAAATATACATACACACACATACATTGTGTGTGTGTGTGTACAGAGATAGAGTTTGCTATTCACTGCACCACTATTTGCAGTAGCAGAAAATTGGAGACCAAAATGTTTATCAATAGAGGCCAATCATACCAAGAGATTTTATGCTCTTCTAGAAAGAATGAGAGCAGTTCATGTGAAAAAAGGACGTTCTCCAAGAGTAACTCATTGAGGGACCTCCCTGGTGCTCCACTGGCTAACACTCTGTGCTCCCAATGCGGGGAGGTGTGGGTTTCAGCACTGGTCAGGGAGCGAGATCCTACATGCCACAAGTAAGAATTTGCATGCCATAGCTAAGAGTACACAGCTAAGGATCCCGTGTGCCTCAATTAGGACCTGCCACAACCGAATAAATAAATAAATATTTTTAAAAAGAATAACTAATTGAAATGCTATGACTCAAGAGTATGATAGTATTTTTTCTAATTTTTAAATAGGTGAAAATTATATATACATGTATATAATTTTACTATATATGAGAATGTATTTCTATATAAACATTAATTATATGAGAACACACCAAATTTTCATTAATGCTAGTAGCCTTCAGGAAAAGAATTTGGTGGATAGCAGTTGCTAGTGAGAGGAACGGTTTTCAGCCAATATTCAACCACACCTTTGAGGTTTGCAACCATGTGAATATGTTACTAACTCAGAAAGTAAACAAAATTTAAAAATAAATGAGGCATGCAATATGTATAATAAAAATAAAAATCAAATTTTCATGTTTTTCACTCATGAGTCACCCTATGCTCTTCACCTGGTGTCTTGTACATATACTATTTCAGAAAAAAGTTCAAGGACATTATGAATAATCACACAATCTAAATTTCAGGCATTCTTTCAAGTTCCCTCCATCCCCGTCAATTTCAAGTGCGTGCTCAGCGGCTTCAGTTGTGTCCGACTCTGCGACCCATGGACTGTGGCCTGCCAGGCTCCTGTCCTGAGCACTAGACACACTCATGGGCTGATATACCAGGATTACCTGGAACGCCTTCTGTTTTTCAGGTACCTTACTACAGTGACTGAGGCAACAATCAATCTTTAGTAAATGCCTAATTAGTATTAATTCTCCAGAGAAAAACCTCTCTTTGGGTAGCACAGTTTCTTCTTAAAAACAAAAATAGTTAGCTCTGTCTCTGAGCTAACATCTGTTAGCATGGATGTTCTCATTTGATGAAAATTCACAATCATATCAGGAAGATGACATCTTTAAATGCACGTCATTCCCAAAAGATATGTGTTCTTTGCTTTTCTTAATGAAATCACAGTCAAGTTTTTCTTAGCTGAGAGCATTCTGTTTCTCCTGGAGTCAATTCAGATGACACTAAACTGGCTGCTAACAAAAACTGTGTATCTGTGTATGAGAGAAACTCCTGGCACTTAATGTTAATCAATAGAAATCCATGATACTGCATATTCAGTGGAAACAACCAGCTCATGATTCTGCATCAGAATCAGGTGACTTGGGAAAGCTCCCTCTATCCATAATCCAGGGTTATCTGGAGGCAGAAGTCAGATGGATCCTACAGGTGTTAACAATTAATTTTCGCCATACTTGGGGAATGGGCTTCCCTGATGGCTCAGATTGGTGAAGAATCTGCCTGCAATGTGGGAGACCTGGGTTTGATCCCTGGGTTGGGAAGATATCCTGGAGGAGGGCATGGCTACCCACTCTAGTATTCTTGCCTGGAGTATTCCCATGGACAGAGGAGCCTGGTGGGCTACAGTCCATGGGGTCACAAAGAGTCAGATACGACTGAGTGACTAAGCACAGCATGGCAAACGCTTGGGGAATATTTAAAGACAGATTATAAAAATAGAGTTCTTATCTACATCAGATGGATGTAACATGCAGCGATTAAAACATTTACTGACTGTTAAAAAGAATAAAGAAAAATTTCTCACCATTTTGAGAGAGATATTTAACTACCCCACTCCCACTGTTACTGTGTGCTCATGCTCTAGAAAGCAAGAATCTGTAACAATCTATGATGCTTTTTATAAGGCATATAATGTAGAAAAGGAAACAAAATATGTAATGCAAGAGGAAATATCAGAAATTTTGCTTGTGAGGGTTATATTTCTGTGGTTTTGCCATTTGCTAGTTAAGTGTCTGTCCTCTGAAAAGCTAACACGGTATTATCGTGTGACACTTTAAGCTAATTATTTTTTGGATTTCATTTAAAATCAGGAACACCATGGCTTCCTACCAAGTGAGTCAATACCATACACTGACTCTGTTGTTCAATACGGAAATACTCCTAAGCTTAACTTTCAGTCACCCTAAAGAGAAATCTAAAGTCAGAGTTTGTTAAGAGGAAAAGTGATCTTCTAGGTTCCAGATAATTTTCTTTGTGTCATGTGAAAATCTCAGACATCTGAGAGTGGTTTTCGAATAAAGAGTAACACAGGAGGACAAAGGGAGGCTGACTGGTCTGTAGAGATGGAAGTCCAGAGCCCTCCCGGGCAGAGGCAGAGGAAGAGAAGGGAAGGGAAACCATAGGAACAGTAACAATGTAGGGGTCTTGTGAGCAAATCCAAGAAAATACAGGCCCAAAGTAAATTTCTCCAACATGCCCAATATGGGAGGTGAGAGGAGCAGAGGCACTGACCTTGCAAGTCATTAAGACCCAGGAGCTCTGCCCCACCACTCCCAGGAGCTCATGATTTACCTTCATCCCATCTGACCCTTGCCTGCACTCAGAGGCAAAAGATGAAAGAGTGAGCATTTGTCAAAAGAAACTGAGTTAACATGATAGGTGGCTTCTCAGGTGGCTCAGTGGTAAAGAACCTGCCTGCCAATGCAGGACACAGGTTCAATCCCTGGGTCAGGAAAATTCCCTGGAGAAAGAAATGGCTACCCACTCCAGCGGTCCATGAGGTCACCAGAGTCAGACACAACTTAGCGATGAAACAACAACAGCAAAAGCATTTAAAACAATACAAAAATACAGTAAGATAATATCAGTTTTAAAAAGCAGAGACATTACTTTGTCAGCAAAGGTCTGTCTAGTCAAGGGTATGGTTTTTCCCGTGGTCATATATGGATGTGAGAGTTGGACTATAAAGAAAGCAGAGCGCCAAAGAATTGATGCTTTTGAACTGTGGTGTTGGAGAAGACTCTTGAAAATCCCTTGGACTGCAAGGAGATGCAACCAGTCCATCCTAGAGGAGGTCGGTCCTGGGTATTCATTCGAAGGACTGATGCTAAAGCTGAAACTCCAATACTTCGGCCACCTGATGTGAAGAGGTGACTCGTTTGAAAAGACACTGATGCTGGGAAAGACTGAGGACGGGAGGGGAAAGGGATGACAGAGGCTGAGATGGTTGGATGGCATCACCAACTCAATGGACATGGGTTTGGGTGGACTCCAGGAGTTGGTGATGGACAGGGTGGCCTGGAGTGCTGCAGTTCATGGGCTCACAAAGAGTCGGACACGAATGAGAGACTGAACTGACTGACTGATAAAAGCAAAATGTTAGTCACTCTCTCTTGTCTGACTCTTTGCAACTCAATGGACTATAGTGCACCAAGCTCCTCTATCCATGGAATTCTCCCAGCAAGGACACTGGAGTGGGTTGCCATTTCCTTCTCCAGACAAGATGAAAAGAATCACATTCACTTTCTGCACAGTTGAACTGTAACTACAAACCATGTAACACATTCCACTGCACTTCACTGAAACTTATTTTCCTGCACAATTAGAATATTAAATATTTGCCCTGTTGTCCTTAGGAGAAGGGCTTGACTAGAGGATAAGATGCTATCATTGAAATGCAGTACTTTGCAAATTGATGTGTTCTACCAATGTTTAAGTGCTTATTATCATCAGGAACCCAGATAAAGATAACAAATTTCAATTGTCTGAATCCAATATTATTTTTACAAATCTCAATAAAGCAAATGAAAATGTGATTTTATTTCCAGCTCAGATTTTTTTAAAACAATATGTTAACTCTCTAAATCTCCAAGATTTAGAGAGTTTTTCTTTTTTTATTTTGAAATTCGAAAAGTACAGTTTGCTCGCTTCGTTTAGAGTCTGGACACATAAAAAGAAAGGGAAACTTTCAGGACCTACAGACACACTTGATCCTCAGGCACACTTGGTAGGCATTTTAATTCTAATGGGAAAGTCTGAAAAATACCAGGCACCTCATTTAGGCTGAATGGGTCCTTTCTTGGTAGCCACCCTGAGCACCCAGCAGAACACTCCGCAGAAGAAGACTACGTCACTTCAAGCCTCAGAAAATTTGGTACAAAACACAAATAAATGAATGGATATTAAAATCCCAGGTGGCTCAGTGGTAACGACAGGAGACACTGGAGACTCGGGTTCGGTCCCTAGGGTGGGAAGAACCACAGAAGGAGGAAATGGTAGCCCATTCCAATATTCCTGTCTAGAGAATCCCAAGGACAGAGGAGCCTGATGGACTACCATGGAGGCAGACATGACTGAATGACTGAGCATGCACGCAAGCATAATAATCTCACAGTATGCAAGATAACCCTAATAGTTTAATATATAATAAATAATTATATGTGCTATTAAATTCCCTCAGAGCAGGGCATGGCAATCCACTCCAGTATTCTTGCGTGCAGAATCCCATGGATGGAGGAGCTTGGAATAGAGTCACACAGAGTCAGACACGACTGAAGTGACTTTGCATGAAAAATAAGGCTTCATTTGAAATTTATATTACTCTATATTATTGGCTTTTCTTTACATACATGTTATTATATAAATAACATGCTGCTGCTGCTGCTAAGTCACTTCAGTCGTGTCTGACTCTGTGTGACCCCATTGACGGCAGGCCACCAGGCTCCCCCGTCCCTGGGATTCTCCAGGCAAGAACACTGGAGTGGGTTGCCATTTCCTTCTCCAATGTGTGAAAGTGAAAAGTGAGAGTGAAGTCGCTCAGTCATGTCTGACTCGTAGCGACCCCATGGACTGCAGCCTACCAGGCTCCTCCGTCCATGGGATTTTCCAGGCAAGAGTACTGGAGTAGCTTGCCATTGCCTTCTCCGATATAAATAACATAGCTGGTAGGAATAGCAGTAATTACTAGGAGGACTAGTTTAATAATAATAAGATCCAACCAGTCCATCCTAAAAGAAATCAGTCCTGGGTGTTCATTGGAAGGACTGATGCTAAAGCTGAAACTCCAATACTTTGGCCACCTCATGTGAAGAGTTGACTCACTGGAAAACACTCTGATGCTGGGAGGGATTGGGGGCAGGAGGAGAAGGGGACAACAGAGAATGGGATGGCTGGATGGCATCACCAACTCGATGCACATGAGTTTGAATGAACTCCGGGAGTTGGTGATGGACAAGGAGGCCTGGCGTGCTGTGATTCACGGGGTTGCGGAGAGTCAGACACGACTGAGCGACTGAACTGAACTGACTTTAATAATATGTGAGAAGGCACAATAACATTCTATAATATTTCTGTCTTCTGAGGCAGAAATTTGTTTTAACTCTTTAAACTCCTTAAGGAGAGCAGAGGCATTGGAAAACACCCTGATGCTGGGAAAGTGGGCAACTGGGTGATGGTTTAGTTGTGTTAGACTCTTGCAACCCCAAGAACTGTAGCTTCCTAGGCTCCTCTGTCCTGGGGATTTCCCAGGCAAGAATACTGGAGCTGGGAAAGACTGAAGGCAGAAGGAGAAGGGGGCAGTAGAGGATGAGATGGTTAGATAGCACCACCAACTCAGTGGATATGAATTTGAGCAAACTCCGGGAGATAGTGGAGGACAGAGAGCCTGGTGGGCTACAGTCCATGGGGTCACAAAGAGTCAGATGGGACACAGTGACTGAACGACAACAAGTTCTATTACTGTACATTCTTACACAAAAAAGTATATCTTTTAAAAAGGAGAATGTAACTATGATAGGACATTTACGTGTTTAATTACAAAGTACTTATGACTTATTTCCTTATGTCCCATCACACAAGTGAAAGTTTGTTTTCCCTGATATGCACACTCAGGCTCTTTCCCAAAATAAATGCCAAGGTATTGGAACAGATATTTTGGTATCAGAGATTCTTCAGTTAGCTTTGAGAAAAGGAAGTCCAAAAAAAACACGTGTATTTGTAATGTTTCACCCCTGAAACATGTTGTATGCGATTCAATTATCACATTACAATAGCCATGTCACTGAACTCTTTCATGTGACAGAAGTTTAAAGAGACACTGGCAAAGGCTTTCTAATAACAATCAATAGACTAGACACTTACAAACTGACAGAAGAAACACACTAGATGTGGCTTGTTAATTAATAAACTACTGAATTTTTAATGCAATTTATCTCTAACCCTTTAGGGTCTTCATGTATTAACCATTTACCCCACCCATATTCCATATTAGGGGCTACAGAACCCACTGTGCTTAAACAAACTGAATATAGTGCAGAACATATGATGCTAGACAATGTGTAGGGTTCAATGGGAGCAAAGAGAATTTGAACAGTAAGTTGATAATATGTTTGTAAAGAAATGTTGATCATGTTTTCTACTGTTAATTTGTTTGCACATATCACTGACCCATACCCTGGATTAGGAAATGGCAACCCACTGCAGTATTCTTGCCTGGGAAATTCCACAAACAGAGGAGCCTGGTGGGCTACAGTCCATGGAATTGCAGAGTTTGACATTGGACTGAGTACACATACACACACACACACAATTCTGACTCATACAAATATGTCATACCATCAAAGTATTTAGTGTTCTTTGAATTCCTTAAGAACAAAGTATTCTATGTCATTTTTCTTCAAATTTTAATTTACTGTGTATCTAATTTTCAACTGATACATGTTTTACAATACCAAGCTGTAAAATAAGGACAACATTGAGTGGTATTGAGGCAACATGTTTCCTGATCTGGGTTTTGTGGTGAAATACGATACCTGTTCACTTATACATGGATATACAGACTTATACATAGATAAGTATCATGTGCATATGTGATCAAGCCAAGCGTGAGTACAGTCAGATCTCAACAAATCAAGAGGGTTGTAGGATGACCGTGTCTGTCTCTAGGGTTTCTGTTTGGATATAGAAAAAAAAAAAAAAAGCTGTCAAAAATTTACACTGAGCCTGGCGTGCTGTGATTCATGGGGTCACAAAGAGTCGGACACGACTGAGGGACTGAACTGAATGTTAAAATGTTTCAGTTTAAATATCAAGAATATAGAGAACTAAAATAGAATAAAATGGTGCCATTTGCAGCAACAAGGATGGATCTAGAGTTTTTCATAATGAGTGAAGTAAGTCAGACAGAGAAGGAGAAATATCATATGACATCGACCATATGCATAATCTAAAAAGAAACTATATTAATACAAACAAACATATTTACAAAACAGAAACAGACTCAAAGACTTAGAGAATGAACTTAGAGTTGCCAGGGTGCTGGTGCAGGGGAAGAATGTTGGGAAGGGACACTTAGGAAGTTTGGGATTTACATATACAATCTGCTATATTTAAAACGGAGAACCAGCAAGGATCTACTGTACAGCACAGGGAACTCTGCTCAATCTGACGTGGCAGCCTGGATGTGAGGTGAGTTTGGGGGAGAATGGATCCAGGCATATGAAATGGCCAAGTCCCTTTGCTGTCCACCTGAAACTATCTCAACACTGTTAGCTGGCTATACTTCAATACAAAATTAAAATAAAATTTGAAAAGTACAGTTGAAAGGGTGATTATTTTCCTAAACTTGAAACCTTCACACAATAGTGTAGAGCAGGATGAGCATTACCACACCACACATGCCCTCTCCTGTCCCCGCACATGGCCTGGACACTGGCCTTCCTGGCTCCCGTCATGATACAAACCTTCCAGCAGCTTCAGCCCTGCTCTGTGGGACCCGCCCACCTCAGAGGGTCGGGGCATCATGCCCTTTACTGCTGAGGGGGCTCCTTATCAAAAAAATTTCCTTTTAAAGACATCTTCTCTGCTGGATACATCTGCATAGCCGCTTGGATAACTTTAATGTGTTTTTTGATGCATGGGACATTTATGTTGTCAGAACAAGAGTTTTGCATGATTTGTGTGAGAGCTTTTATGGCTTTTAAAAATGATTCTGAAAGCCAAAAGAATTTTTGTAGGAGTGATGGATAAATGGGCCCAGTGTGAGAAATTGAACATCAGGGGAAAGTGTTTTCATTTGTGAATGTAATTATTTTAACTTTTGTAAGGCCTAACCTGCTAGTTTTTAAGCAGAAAGCTAGAACTGGACAGAGGATTATAGCTTATATGTAAGTAATATATTCCAAATGTAAAAATATACACTGGGGCCTCATAATACATTTGTACCCAGCTGATGGATTTCAAAATACTGTTATCTGCATTACTTAACTGGATCCCCACAATTACCTTAAGATTTATGCAGAAAAGACATCTTTATTCTCATACTATCCATGAGAGGCTGAGGCTCAGATAAGAGATATTTGAGCAGAATCCTTCCACACTTTCCTTGAGATGTTTAGGGTCACTTTTGCATGGAAGAAGCTTCAATCAAACACCTACAATTCTGTGGGTAGAAGAAGTGGGAGCTTAGTCCATCCAGCAAGGTGATTCTTAGAAAAATCACTTAACACTCCACAATTAATAGAGACTTATAGGGAGAATACAGGGGCACCAGCAATCATCAGATGAGGTGAGCAAACCCAGGGTGTAGAAGCATCCTATTCTGATAGAAATCAAGGAGAGGTTCATAAACTGTAAGGGTGCGCAAGTGGTACAGTGTTTGCTATGGTCTAAATGCCTGGGTCCTGCCAAAACCCAAAGGCTGATATCCTAACCCCAAGGTGATGGTGTTGGAGGTGGGGCCTGTGGAAGATAATGGGTCATGAAGGCAGAGACCTCAAGTATGGGGTTAGTGACCTGATAAGAGGTCTGAGAGAGCTGCTTCATACTCAATACGAAATCATGATACATGATGATGTTATAATAATGACTCTACGTCTCATTTATAATACATTGTTCCATGAAATTGATGTGGTACCATCACTATATACGCAGGACAAGTACAAGCTGGAGTGTATTTCTGGAACCTTGGTTTTGCTCCACTGAATTATCCATTGTTCCATTCTGTTTAATTTCAGTAGATTCTCATGCTCATGCTTTGATGTTTAAAGCAAATTCCCTTCCTGACTCCTTTATATCTGTCTCAGATTATTTTGGTCATAATGTTTTTTCTTATAGACATTGGAAGGAGTTCTTTTCTAGTAGTTTCCAAAATATCTCTTGTAACACTTTTTCTTTAAACTGCATTGAAGTTAAATATTTGGTGGGGATAAAGTTCTTCATGACAAAGTCTGCAGTATAATCATGTAAGTATTAGATCATCCCCTTCATCACCTTACATCAGTTTTTCTCCATACGGATTTATATAACTTTCTTAGAATTAATGCTATGACTACTGTATTTTTTATCAATACATTATATTGCAAATATTAATTTCTTTTTTAAAATAAATTTGGTCATTCATGGTTTATAGAAAAGATACCAAATTTCTCTTTCTTGATATTTAAATGCCAAATAAATTTATATGCTTTATTTTAAATTTCAAACTTTAAAATACAGAAAATCCAATTAAGAATAAAGAGGTTTTGTTTTTTTACTCTGTCATCCCAAATATCCCACAAATGCGTGTGTGTGTGTGTGTGTGTGTGTGTATGTGTGTGACTGCTTTGACTAGGTTCTCTTGTACAGTCTTGAGTGGGTCTTCATAGTGATATCAAGCACCCTTGTCTTATTTTTGTCTTTAATGGAATGTTTTTAAAAATTCACTACAGTTTTCTATACTTTTTGGTGGATAAATTAATTAATTAACTAAAGTAACCATTTTATCTACATACATATAGATAAATTCCTGATTGAAGTAAAATGAAGTGGAAGTCGCTCAGTCATGTCCAACTCTTTGCAATTCCATGGACTGTAGCCCACCAGGCTCCTCTGTCCGTGGAATTCTCCACAGGCCAGAACACTGGAGTGATTAGCCATGCCCTTCTCCAGGGAATCTTCCCAACCCAGGGATCAAACCAGGATCTCCTGAATTTTACCAAATTCATTTTCTACATTTATTTCAAGAAATATGGTAACTGTTTAACTTCAAAATGTTAACTTTTGGATTATATTTTTTAATTATAAATTATTTTAAAAACATATTTTCCATTGTACATTATTTCATGACACATTATATACTCTGTTTCTGTAATGCTTACTAGTTTGGGAATCACCTGATTACTTATAATACACAAAGGTTGTTTTCTAAAGTTTTAGTGAAATTTTTACATAAAACCATCTGAACCTGATGACTTTTGCTATATCTGAAAGTAGAGAAGCAAAAAGTTAATTTTAATACCATTTATATTTTATTAACTATTTAGTTTAATCAAATTATATTTGAGTCTATCATAATTTTATTAAAAATTATCCATATTTATTAAATTTATACTGAATAAGTTGTTGAAATCAAGTTTCATATATACATTTTTTATGTCTCGACTCTCTGAGCTCGTGTGTCACTCTTGCAGTCATGTTTCTTTCTCTCTTTTTAAAGTTTTTCTAGATAGCAATGTTTACCTACTTTATTATTTTTTGAACAAAGGAACTTGTGGTATTATTGAGCTTCACTATTATTTCTTTGTTTCCTATTTAATCACTTTATCTTAATTGTTTATTTCTTTTTTTCAGCTTTTCTTCACTCAAGTGTTCTTTTTCTAAATTTTTAGCTCTTTGGTTATTAACAATTATATATTCTATGATTCTTTTTATTCAAATTTTTTAATTAACTCTTTTGTATAATATTTTAAACCTTACTTTGTTTGATACCTTTTGGTAGAACTTCTGGCTTTTTAAAACTGTGCTTATTGTGAGTGAAGGTGTTACAAACATCCCAGCACACACTGCTTTTTAATGGCAGTCATCCCCTTAAGTGTGTGGTAGTATTTCACTGGGTTGTCAATCCTTTCTGATGCTTCATGATGATGAGCATCTTATATGCACACAACCATGACGAAGTATCTCTGTGAATTATTTCTTCCATCAAACATTTGACCTCAGTTCAGTTCAGTTCAGTTCAGTCGCTCAGTCGTGTCTGACTCTCCGCGACCCCATGAATCACAGCATGCCAGGCCTCCCTGTCCATCACCAACTCCCGGAGTTCACTCAAACTCATGTCCACAGAGTCAGTGATGCCATCCAGCCATCTCATTCTCAGTCGTCCCCTTCTCCTCCCGCCCCCAACCTTTCCCAGCATCAGAGTCTTTTCCAGTGAGTCAACTTGTTGCATGAGGTGGCCAAAGTATTGCAGCTTCAGCTTTAGCATCAGTTCTTCCAATGAACACCCAGGATTGATCTCCTTTAGAATGGACTGGTTGGATCTCCTGGCGGTACAAGGGACTCTCAAGAGTCTTCTCCAACACCACACTTCAAAAGCATCAATTCTTCGGCGATCAGCTTTCTTCACAGTCCAACTCTCACATCCATACATGACCACGGGAAAAACCATAGCCTTGACTAGACGGACCTTTGTTCGCAAAGTAATGTCTCTGCTTTTCAATATACTATCAAGGTTGGTCATAACTTTTCTTCCAAGGAGTAAGCGTCTTTTAATTTCATGGCTACAATCAGCATCTGCAGTGATTTTGGAGCCCCCCAAAATAAAGTCTGACACTGTTTCCACTGTTTCCCCATCTATTTCCCATGAAGTGATGGGACCAGATGCCATGATCTTTGTTTTCTGAATGTGGAGCTTCAAGCCAACCTTTTCATTCTCCTCTTTCACTTTCATCAAGAGGCTTTTGAGTTCCTCTTCACTTTCTGCCATAAGGGTAGTGTCATCTGCATATCTGAGATCATTGATATTTCTCCCAGCAATCTTGATTCCAGCTTGTGCTTCTTCCAGCCCAGCGTTCCTCATGATGTACTCTGCATAGAAGTTAAATAAGCAAGGTGACATGGGTCCTTCTAATTCCTACAGAAGACTGCCAGTTCACTTCCCAGATCACACTGTGACTGTAGGTACCCTCAGAGAAAATGTCACCAACAATGGAAACTCACCTCAGGTAGGCTGATTGCTCCAAGTTTGGACTATCCCTCCCTTCATCCTGTCCAAAGAAAAGAAAAGCACCTGTTCTTCGACCCGCCTTCTTGTTTGTGTTCAGAGTTGCTCATAGATTTTATAGATGAGCTGCTGAACTAGGGCCCACTGCTCCACACCACAAGTGGAACTCAGGCTACGACTTACTTGCACTTTCTGTCTTGAGGTGTCTATAGGGGCTGAGACTATTATACATTTTTAGATCACGTACACTATTCTCATTGGTCTGTGAATGGTTTCCCTGTAGATGAGTGAATAAGTTAACTACTACCCCTTTTCTATTGCAATTCCTTATTCCTATCTTTCCCCACAGAGAGTTGAATGTGTTACATATGTATGTGATATAAACGAAATACATGGTGTTGGTAAGTGTATTGGGGTTTATGCATTGTAAACTAATGCAAATAGCATGACTTTGTAGCTCTCATTGTATTTTAAAAATTCAAGTTTATGTTTTAGCATTTGATTATACTGCAGTGTGTACCCATATTCTGTATCCTCTAAGGACTGCATAGCATTTTTACCCCATACATTCCTCTCAATGTATCCACTCGCTCAGTGATGGATAAAATGATCAGCTCCCCATGACATGAGCAACATCTTGATAAATATCCTTGTAAATCTTGCCTTCTGAATGCATTTGAAACTATTTGCTGAGCTCTCTACTCAAGAGTGGAATTTGTATGTCACAGAACATGCACATACTTGATTTGATTAAATCCAGTCAGATTGCCCTCTACAATATGTGTGGCTGGGGTTTCAAGTTACTACATGATCTTGGCATATTTATTTCTCAACTAAATTTTCCTTTTCCCCAATCTTTCTATGTCATATTCAATTATGTCACCTGTAAATAATACACAGCCAGATTTAAAATCCAAACTGAGAGTAACAAGTTGTCTCAGACAGAGAACTGTAGTCAGTATCTTCTAGTAACTTATAATGGAAAAGAATCTTTCTGTCTATCTACACATATGTGCAATTGAACCATACACAAAAATCCAATCTGATAATTTTTGTTATTAGACAAATTTAAACCATTTAGTTCTTCTTATTATTGGTTCTTCTATACCATTTATAACTTCAGTTCAGTTCAGTTCAGTCGCTCACTCGTGTCCAACTCTTTGTGAGCCAATGAATCACAACACACCAGGCCTCCCTGTCCATCACCAACTCCTGGAGTTCACTCAAACTCATGTCCATCGAGTCGGTGATTCCATCCAGCCATCTCATTCTCGGTCGTCCCCTTCTCCTCCTGCCCCCAATCCCTCCCAGCATCAGAGTCTTTTCCAGTGAGTCAACTCGTCACATGAGTTGGCCAAAGTATTGGAGTTTCAGCTTTAGCATCAGTCCTTCCAATGAACACCCAGGATTGATCTCCTTTAGAATGGACTGGTTGGATCTCCTTGCAGTCCAAGGGACTCTCAAGAGTCTTCTCCAGCACCACACTTCAAAAGCATCAATTCTTCGGCGATCAGCTTTCTTCACAGTCCAACTCTCACATCCATACGTGACCACGGGAAAAACCATAGCCTTGACTAGACAGACCTTGGTTGGCAAAGCAATGTCTCTGCTTTTTAATATACTATCAAGGTTGGTCATAACTTTCCTTCCAAGGAGTAAGCGTCTTTTAATTTCATGGCTGTAATCACCATCCGCAGTGATTTTGGAGCCCCAAAAAATAAAGTTTGACACTGTTTCCACTGTTTCCCCATCTATTTGCCATGAAGTGATGGGACCAGTTGCCATGATCTTTGTTTTCGGAATGTTGAGCTTCAAGCCAACCTTTTCACTCTCCTCTTTCACTTTCATCAAGAGGCCTTTGAGTTCCTCTTTACTTTCTGCCATAAGGGTGGTATCATCTGCTTATCTAGATTATTGATATTTCTCCCGGCAATCTTGATTCCAGCTTGTGCTTCTTCCAGCCCAGCGTTCCTCATGATGTACTCTGCATATAAGTTAAATAAGCAGGATGACAAGATACAACCTTGACGTACTCCTTTTCCTATTTGGAACCAAATATTCAATCCAAACCACACAGCCAAAAAATAAAAGTAAAAAAGGAATCCTACCAGCTAATTTGATTGCAGAAACCCAACTAATTTCTTCCCTACTTTATAATAATTAAGAAGACTTCAAGCTATAAATAAAGGCATAGTCAGATTCTTAGAATGACCAGTCTTGGATCAGCAGTTCTAAATGATTATTTTTTTCTTCGTTCAGTTATTCAACCTGTAGTTTTAGTTTTGTGCTGATACTGTGGAAAAAAACTATATCACTGAGGACCCAATATTGAAAATATAAACAAATAAACACATTTTTAAAACTCCTTACTAAGAAATGTAAAACTATAATGGAGAATTTATTTGAAAAAAAATATTACCTCTCAGTTCTTAAACTGATTTTTAGAAAGATTATGAGGGTCAAGTGGGTATCTAATCTAAATCTCAAAAACATACTTAAGATCTTCTTAATAAAGATAAACGATGGTTGAGCTTATTAATATCTAAGAGACCAACAGACTAACACTGATATTAGTCTTTCCACACAGAGACATTAAAATAGCCTTATGCATTAGTCTAGTACACATGCTCACTTGTGCAAATATTTCTCCTTTTTTTGCAAATATTTCTAATAATATCTCCACATTTAGTACTATAGCTTTCAAAAGTTGTATTAATTAACATATTAATTCTCAATGTAGTATTCCATGAATGGACATTCATTCAATGGTTTAAGTAAATTTATAGAACTAAATGGTAAGAGATGAATAGGTATTAATTGACAACTGAGCTGTTTCTAGATCTCTGTTCCGATAACTAGTTTGGGTTAGATGAGACAAAGAAAATCCACTGCAGAATGAGACAGCACTGGCTGTGAAGAAAAAGGTGACAGCAGCCAAAAGCGTAAAACTCTGTAATCTTAGGCAGCAAGTTTCAACTTGCAGCTTCCCTGACTGGACTGAAACGTGACCTGGGCATCTCACAGATCTGCTCCCATGTCTCCCAGAGCCAACTCCATTCATTTCTCAGGGCTGACTCGCATGGTTGGTCCTGGGCATCTAGGCTCTGACAATGCTCTATGTTTTCTCTGCCACACTAGTCCATATTACCTCCTAATTAGAGTTCTTAGATTTACATTGTCCCAACAGTTACAGAAGTGGCATACTGGACACACATCCATTTTTTTCAATGAACATAAAGAGATTGAAAGGAATGATATTTGGTTTTGCCGTGTTCATTAAAAGATCCAACATGAATCTTAGTGCTCTGGGTTGTAATAATACTATACAACATTATTCATTCTTGTTTAATGCCCAGAATGAGAACCAACCTTTACAATTTCTCTTAATCCAACTGACAAAGATCAGAAATTCACCCTTGGAAATTTAGCTTTAAAGGTTTTCAGCTCACATCAATCTCCAGGGCAACTACTCAATGGTGTTTTTATTTATAGTGCTTTAAGCAATAACAAAATTTCACTTATGCATAAAATGCCATCATCCTATCTCCTGCAGGTTAAGTACACACACCCACAAACAGAGACTCCAGCGTCTCATGAGACTACAATACAGTATTAGCCAGGGCTGGAGTCTTATCCAAGGGCTCACCTGGGGAAGGATGTGCTCACTCACGTGGTTTCTAGAGGAATCCATCTCTTTTTGGGTTTTGGACTGAGCACCCAAGCTTCCAGCTGGTGCTGGCTGGAGGCCACCCTGAATTCATTGCCACGTGGTTCATGCCTCCCTGTCTCTCCAGGAAGCAACTTGCTTTATCAAAGCCAACAAGGGAGCGGGTTGGCTAACAAGACGGAGGTTACAGCCTATGTAATGCAAACGTGAAACCCATTATCTCAGATACAGTCTCCTGGTTACAGACAAGCACAGATCCTGTTCCTTCTCAAGGACAGGGGGTTACCCAAGGCATAAATACAAGGAAATAAGGAACATGGTGGGTGGGGTCACTGCACAATCTGTTCACCACAAAAAGAACAGCTGCATGACAAAAAAAATCACTTAGAAGAATAAAGATAATACATCATAAAACAATTATACATTTCAGATACAGTTTCAGATTAAATGTAAAGTTTAAAACAAGTTGGTAATAAAAATATCCCACTTTAAAAAAATAACTTTCAGGCTTCCTTGGTGGCTGAGGACACCTGCCGTACAGGGGCCACAGGTTTGAGCCCTGATCCAGGAGAGTCCAATGCACCGCAAAGCAGGTAGACCTGTGCGCCACAACTATGGAGCCTGCAGGGCTCCAGAGCCCAGGAAATGAAACTAACAAGCCCAGGAGGAGCCCATGAGCTGCCGCTGTGGAAGCCCGGGTCCCCAAGAGCCCGCGCTCTGCAATGGGAGAGGCCACCACAGCGAGGAGCCCAGGCACCACAACTGGAGAGGGGCCCACTCACTGCAACTGGAGAAAAACCGAGACAGCAGTGCAGACCCAGCACAGCCAAAACAAACACATGAAGGCAGCTATTTTTTAAACTTTCCTAACATACAGTTAAGTTTTATATTAAGCAATATTCATACACTTACATTTCTGTAAATAATATTCACCATTAACTTGAACTAACACATATGTACTGCATTGATAATAACTGATTATAACATTATCTCAAGTTCCAAAGTGATTCTTGAACTATTAAGAGAAAAATATTGATCAGTACAATTTTAGAACTGACTCTTTATTATTGAACAGTTATTTAAAGTGTTCATCCATGTACAATAGCCAATAGAGAATTAAATTGTTAAACACACAGTGTGAGTTTTTCAGTATAAGCCTTGCAGTTTAATGTAGAAGGAAAAAAAAAATATATATATATATATATACCAACAAAAAGAAAAGCTTGAAGTTAGGGGAAAACTTTTATTTTTCTAATTCCTCTTTCCCAGACAACCAGCATATTTTAGCACAAAACCATGGGATAAAGAGTTGTTCACTACAGAAAGAGTCCAAATTGAATGACCTTGTTGTGTATGTGTGTATATTCTGATAGCATTTCAAAAAACAAAACTCGGTCCAACCCCACACACAGCGAAGAAACTACATAATAAAGAGAACTCCACAAACTGCAAGAAGAGGGAAAGGCCACCCCAAGCAAAGCAATATAAGCAAGATGAAGAGGCAGAGAAATACCCAGCAAGTAAAGGAGCAAGATAATTGCCCACCAACTCAAACAAAAGAAGAAGATATAGGGAATTTACCTGATAAAGAATTTCAAATTTTGATGGTGAAAATGATTCAAAATCTTGAAAGCAAAATGGAGTTACAGATAAATAACCTGGAGAAAAGGATTGAGAAGATGGAAGAAAGGTTTAATAAGGACTTAGAAGAAATAAAAAAGAGTCAATATACAATGAATAATGCAATAGATGAGATCAGAAACACTCTGGAGGGAACAAACAGTAGAATAACAGAGGCAGAAGACAGGATAAGCGAACTAGAAGATAGAATTGTAGAAATAAATGAAACAGAGAGGAAAAAAGAAAAACAAATTAAAAGAAATGAGGACAATATTAGAGACCTCTGGGACAATGTTAAACGTTTCAACATTCGAATCATAGGAGTCCCAGAAGAAGAAGACAAAAAGAAAGACCATGAGAGAATACTTGAGGAGATAATAGTTGAAAACTTCCCTAAAATAGGGAAAGAAATAATCACCCAAGTCCAAGAAACACAGAGAGTCCCCAACAGGATAAACCCAAGGCGAAATACTCCAAGACACATATTAATCAAATTAACAAAGATCAAACACAAAGAACAAATATTAAAAGCAACAAGGGAAAAGCAGCAAATAACACATAAGGGGATTCCCATAAGGATAACTGCTGATCTTTCAACAGAAACTCTTCAGGCCAGAAGGGAGTGGCAAGACATACTTAAAGTGATGAAAGAGAATACCCTACAGCCCAGATTACTATACCAAGCAAGGATCTCACTCAAATATGAAGGAGAAATCAAAAGCTTTACAGACAAGCAAAAGCTGAGGGAATTCAGCATCACCAAACCAGCTCTCCAACAAATGCTAAAGGATCTTCTATAGACAGGATACACAGAAAGAGTGTATAAACTTGAACACAAAGCAATAAAGAAAATGGCTACGGGATCGTACTTATCAATAATTACCTTAAACGTAAATGGGTTGAAATTTTCAAAAGGCTAGGAAACAATTCTCATAGCCATCAATAGTTCAGTGTTGAGTTCATGAATAACTTAAAGTTTGGGACAAACTGTAGTATTTGCTATTTGAAGTACTATTTGTAATTGGCATATTACGATGTAACATTGGTCTTCATTTCCAACTTAAAACGCCTAAAAATGCCTAACAGGTTTTTAGATTTGTGAATTTTAGTTGAAATGTATTTTATGATGTTACTAAACCTGCAGAAATATTGAAATATTTCAGAGAACTTATTCACTGTACATTTAATTTATTTTATTTATAAAAGTTATGAACTGTAGAAAGTTTTACTTGTTGGGTCAGATGCTTGTTGCTTCAAATGGTTGTTGCATTTGAAGTGCTAGTTACAAGAAAATCAAATACCTTCAATGTATAAATGCTATTAAGTTTTTAAAGGACTCTGGAGTATAAGTAAGTTTGTTTAAAGAAATTTAGTCTGTTCAACTTGAATCAGCTCTGTCAAACATTAATTAAAAGCCTCATTTAAAAAAAATAAAATTAATTAATTAATTAATTAATAATGGTGGTGGGAGGGAGGGTTGGGAAGCTGGCTGGAGGTGGAGGTGGTGAAGTTTATAAATCTAATTAAAAATGAAGTTGCATTTCCATTTTCCAAAACCACCCATCCACCAGCGTACTGTGTCACTAGACATTATGTATGATTTTACTTTGCGACAGAAACCATTACATTTAAAAATTCATTACAGCAAGGTTAATTAGACACATGATAGATGCAGCTTTAATCCTGCCATATATTATTACAGTTAAAATGTAAATGATGAAAAATATTTTGTGCTTATCAGCATTTATGTGGAAATGTGTTTTACAGTGATATATGGTGTTATATTTCTATTATTGTGATGAAAAAGAAAGCAATACAAAAAGATGAAGTGTTTATTAAAACATGAAAAAAATAAAAAGAAATAAATGGTTTTGCAGCACTGAAGAGATTATAGAAAGTAAATAAGCTAGATCAGACCTGTTTTATATAGTAATTTTATAGTTTATTTTAATTATTTCAGTTGTAAAATATTGTTATACTGTTAATTAGTTCTGATTGTTCATATTAAACTATTGAAATGCAAAAAAAAGAATAAAAATGAGCTTGAAAACTTTAAAAAAATAAATAAATAAAAGGATACATCAGAAAGAAAAAAAAAACAAAAAACAAAACTCATTTGATCATATTAATTGATTCAGAAAAGGTTTTTGACAAAATTCAATGCCCATTCTTGATTAAAAACTTTCACGAAACTCAAAACTTCTTCAACCTGAAAAAGAGTATCCACAAATATATTATCAAATAATAGGATGATACTGCTGGAGGAAAGACTGACTGCACGAGTCCTAGGATCAGGAAATGACATGACCCTAACCAGGTTACAGGAAAAATAAGGTAATAAAATAGATAAAAGACATAGAGATTGAAGAGAGAAAAAAAGATTTGAAGCTGACAGGACTGCCTACATAGGAAAAAATAAAATAAAAGCTGTAAAACAGAACTATAGCTAAGATGTGAGCTAAGAAAGGGCAAGAGATTCAAGGTCAGTATATACAAATTCAACTATATCTCTTGATAACAGTAACAGATGTTTGGAAATGGAAATCTAAACAAGAGAGCACCAACATTTGTATCAAATATATGGAATATTTAGTGGTCAATTTAACAAAATATGTGCAAGATTCATATACTGAAAATTATATAAACTTAACAATATAAATATAAAAAGTAAGTATAAGTTCAGTTCAGTTCAGTTCAGTCGCTCAGTCATGTCCGACTCTCTGCGACCCCATGAATCACAGCACGCCAGGCCTCCCTGTCCATCACCAACTCCCGGAGTTCACTCAAACTCATGTTCACAGAGTCGGTGATGCCATCCAGTCATCTCATTCTCCGTCGTCCCCTTCTGCTCTGCTCCCACTCCCAATCCTTCCCAGCATCAGAGTCATTTCCAGTGAGTCAACTCGTCGCATGAGGTGGCCAAAGTATTGCAGTTTCAGCTTTAGCATCAGTCCTTCCAATGAACACCCAGGATTGATCTCCTTTAGAATGGACTGGTTGGATCTCCTTGCAGTCCAAGGGACTCTCAAGAGTCTTCTCCAACACCACACTTCAAAAGCATCAATTCTTCGGCGATCAGCTTTCTTCACAGTCCAACTCTCACATCCATACATGACCACGGGAAAAACCATAGCCTTGACTAGACAGACCTTGGTTGGCAAAGTAATGTCTCTGCTTTTTAATATGCTATCTAGGTTGGTCACAACTTTCCTTTCAAGGAGTAAGCGCCTTTTAATTTCATGGCTGCAATCAGCATCTGCAGTGATTTTGGAGCCCAAAAAAATAAAGTCTGACACTGTTTCCACTGTTTCCCCATCTATTTCCCATGAAGTGATGGGACCAGATGCCATGATCTTCGTTTTCTGAATGTTGAGCTTCAAGCCAACCTTTTCACTCTCCTCTTTCACTTTCATCAAGAGGTTTTTTAGTTCCTCTTCACTTTCTGCCATAAAGGTGGTATCATCTGCATATCTGAGGTTATTGATATTTATAAAACAAATAATAAATTTAGGAATCGGAAGACTCGATGTAAGGATATCTCTTCTCCCCAAACTTATTTACAGATTAAATGCAATAATGATCAAATTTTCTTGTAATTTATCAGTAGATTTCAGTAAGCTGATTCTAAAATACACACTGAAAAATACAAGGACCTAGACTAGCCAAGGTAATTCTGAACAAGATAAACCACATTGGAGGATTTACACAATCTGATGTTCTAGTTGCCACAACACTACAATAATCCAGACAGTCTGATATTGGGCACCTGATATATGTATTGATGAAACAGAATCTAAATGGAAAGATATAAATATATGGTGAAATGTTTGGATAAAGGTGATAAGACTTTCAACAGAGGAAGGATAGTTTTAAAACAAATGGTAGTGAAAGAAGAAGAAAGGAAGGAGGAGTAATTAACTCTGCTCCATTAACTGAAAGCAAATTCATAAACCAAATAGAAACTGATCATAGATCTAATATAAATTTATAAAACTTCTAGGCAAAATCAGAGGAGAATGTGTGATTTATGTGTGACAAATTGGTATAACTATCAAAACTTTTAGCTTTTCAAAAGATACTATTAAGAAAATGAAAAGACAAGCAGCAGACAGGGATGAAATACTTGTAAGCATATAGGCAATAAAGGGCTATAAGGAATCAGTAACTGACATGTAACAACATGGATGAATCCCCAAAACTTTATGCTAAGTGAAAAAAGCCAGATTCATAAGGACACATACTATATAAATTCACTTATATGACATTCTGGACTCTGCCAACTCACAGGGACAGAGCTCAGATCAATGGTTGTCAGGAGCAGCTGGTGGCAGGAGGTGATTTATTTCAGAGAAGGAGAATCAATTTTCGTGCGATTGAAACATTCTAAATCTTAATTAGCATGATGGTTACAGGACTGTCTACACTGGTCAAAATTCATAGCACTCTGCACCCAAAAATGGAAAATGTTATTGAATCCAAATTTTACTGTGATAAAATTGACCTTAAAAAGTTCTCAGATAAATCTGATCTTGATCATCACAGAAGCAAACTTATTATGCACTACTAAGTTTCATCAAATGCATGTAACTTCATCAGAATGCTTTTAATACTTCACATGTGTTTGTCACTCTGTCATGCCTAACCTGTTGCAACCCCATGGATTGTAGGTCTCTGTCCATGGAATTGTCCAGGCAAGAACACTGGAGTGGGTGGCTATTCCCTTCTCCAGGGGATCTTCCTGACCCAGGGACTGAACCCATGTCTCCTACATTGCAGGCAGATTCTTTACTATCTGAGTCACCAGGGAAGTCCCAATATTTCAAAAACTTAAGCAGAAATTTCAGGTCCTCATTAACTAGAAAATACTATGCCACAACCAAGTTGGTGTTACAAGGTAAACTGAGGAACAGTGGTCATGTATGGATGTGAGAGTTGGACTGTGAAGAAAGCTGATCACCGAAGAATTGATGCTTTAGAACTGTGGTGCTGGAGAAGACTCTTGAGAGTCCCTTGGACTGCAAGGAGATCCAACCAGTCCATTCTAAAGGGAGATCAATCCTGGGTGTTCGATGGAAGGAGTGATGCTAAAGCTGAAACTGCAATACTTTCGCCACTTCATGCGACGAGTTGACTCACTGGAAAAGACTCTGATGCGGGAAAGGTTGGGGGAGGGAGGAGAAGGGGACGACAGAGAATGAGTTGGCTGGATGGCATCACTGACTTGATGGACATGAGTTTGACTGAACTCCGGGAGTTGGTGATGGACAGGGAGGCCTGGCGTGCTGTGATTCATGGGGTCGCGGAGAGTCAGACATGACTGAGCAACTGAACTGACTGACTGACTGAGGAACATTAAAATTTATAAGAGTTCATCTCAGCAAACATCCACTCAAATCTGGCAGCATCAAGCTACATGAGGTTAGGAGCATCCCTGGGACAAGCTACAGATAAGGTTTCTACAGAAAAGACAGAAGCAAAAACGAAGCAGAGTGACTGTTTGATGGGATGGAGCTTTGGCTGCATTTGGGAAGCACAGCTGGTCATTTGTTCTTAAGCTTCATGTTCTCCTTAGGCCGACCCTGATCCTGGCTTCAAGTCAGCAGAGACCCCAGAGCCGCCCCAGTTTGATAGCCTCTTAACACTGTTGCCAGAGAAAGACCTCCTTTCCTAGCCTGGCAACTGGGCATTCGATTAGGAGTCTGAATTCCGTCCATGGAGATGGAACTTTAGCTAAATGAAAAATGAGGCCACACTGTGGCTCCTTTGTACAAATGAATGATTTATAACAAGTGTCTGCTTTCCTTCTGGGGGTCTGGAGTGTCGGTGACCTGCTGGACAAAGGTGCCCATGTGTGTCTTCAGAAGAAACCGTGAAATACACTGGACATGCGATGTTGCAGGCAACATAAGGAGACTTGGAAACACACTCAGAGGAGACTTGAACATACTATTTTAAGCTGAAGATTTCAAGCTGACAAAAAATAAGTAAGGATATAAAAGATTTACACAACCCTATCATCAGAGCGGGTCTTATAAATACATACTGAATTCTACATTCAGATAGTACAGCAAGCACATTTAAAATTGGATCTGTAACAGAGAAAATGTAGGTAATTTTCTTTAATTAGAAATAATACAAACAGCCCTCTCTGGTCACAAATGCAGTAATAGAGAGGTACTAACAAAAATAACGCAAAGCTGCTCTATTTATTTTTATTACATTATTAAATATCTTCTGGATAAAGGAGGAATAACAGTAAAATTTATAGAATTTTAAAAATTTTGTCCAGGATACGGTATTTATCAGAATCTACAAGATGAATTTTAAAAAATAATCAGAGGAAAATGTACTGCCTAAATACTCTGTCAATAAAATGAAAGACTAAAAGTAAAATTAAATTCTCAAGTCAAAATAATGTAAAAAAATGACAAACCCAAGAGAGTATAAGGAAAGATAATAAAAATAAATATATAAATTAATGGGGAAGATAATATAAAACAGTGTATTTTATTAACAAATTAATTACTAAAACAGCAAAATATACAATCCACTAGCTAACTCAATCACCCACTCCAGTGTTCTTGCCTGGAGAATCCCAGGGACAGAGGAGCCTGGTGGGCTGCTGTCTATGGGGTCGCACAGAGTTGGACACGACTGAAGCGACTTAACAGCAGCAGCAGCAGCTAACTTAACTCAAGGGGAAAAGTAGAAAGCACAAATATAAAAAATAGGAAATGACAAGGCAGAAATAACTATTGAAAATGAAAATATTTTAAAAAGCCCTGGACTATTTTGATTATTTCTATGTAAATTAATTTGATGTGTTCCAGAGGGAATGGAGAATTTCCTGAGAAATTACAGTATTTGGAAGGTTAAACAGACTGATTTCCACAGAAGAGAAAAAGAAAACTATGAAGGAACGTCTCTGCAATAAACACCAGTTTAGAGAGTTTATCAGAGGACCTCTACTGAAACCTACAGCAACTTTGTTCCCAGCATCCTATAAATTATTCTAGAACATTAAAGAGGAAAATGATGTCTGTTTTTCTTCTTACAAGACAAATATGATGGGGATACCTAACCCAGATAAAGCTGGTACAGAAAGCAAAGCTCCAGACCAGTGTCCTTCATGAATGCCAATGCAAAAATACTAAGCAAAATCCTAGCAAATCCCTTGTCACTGAAAAAACTAATGTTCCACAATCAACTTGCATTCCAGGATTCATGTTTAGTTCAATATTAGAAATCCAGTAATATGATAGACAATATTAACAAATCTAAGCAAAAGAATATATTATCATCCCCATAGACATGGAAAGACCCTTTACCAAAACTCAATACTTATATTTAAGATAAAAGCACAATGAAAATAAGAATTGTGGTATACTTTCTAACATGATAACATATATTATTACCTAGGTGTGCATCTAGATAGATATACATATGGATATATGTGTATACATATATTAATATGTATGTGTATGTATGTTTATATCTTAATCCTAAAGCTAGTGTCTTATCTGATATTTTGGAGAAAAACACTGCTGGTATCACAAGTGATATTAGAAATAAGATAAGGATGCCCACTATAACCACTAGGATTTAGCCTTATAAGGTATTAGCTGATATCACTGGACAAAAAAAAGGTAGTCAGAGACATAAGAATATGTAAGTGAACAGTGATGCTGTCTCAACTACTGATGACATGTGTGTACCTATGAAATCCCAGAGGGTCCATGACAAAACTCACACAACATTAAAATAATTCAGTGCAGTAGCAGACAATAAAATTGACAGAAAAAAACTCACAGCCTTTATATAAAGAGTTTTAAAACATGATGGTAGAGAAAAGTACATTTAAAATAACAACCAAGAAGACAAAAACTTAGGAAAAACTACCAAGAATTGTACAGTCTAAATAGTAAAAAACTAAAAGAATTCTTGGAAGACAAGAATAGATCTGAACAAATGGAAGGATACTCCCTGTTCTAGAAGAGGACAATTCAACATTATAAGGTTGCCAATTCTCTCTCAACTAACCTCAATGCAGGCCCAATAAAAATATCCACAAGCTTTTTTATGGAGTTAGGTCACTGGATATAAAGTTCATAAAGAATAACAAACATAAAAGAATGGCCAAATAAGCACTGAAGAAGGGGGAGAATCAGCCCTGCCAGACAGTCAGACGAGAAGTTTCCATTTCTAAACTGTTATGGTACATGAATAGAAAGACAAATGTAGTTGAAGAGAAAGTCCAGAATTAGACCTAATCCATAAGGAAGTATAGAATATAACCAAAGTGGCATTTCAATTCACAGGGGTAAATATGGACTATCTTATTCATGGTGTTGGGGCAAATGGGTAGTCATCTGTAAAGATACAAAATTAGGTCCTTATTTCAAATTATCGATAAGAGTAAGTCCCAAGTGGATCCACATGTGAAAACTGCAATCATGCAAGCACTAGAAAATAACAGGAATAAATTCCTCTCTAACATTGGTATAGGAAATCGTTTTCTAACAATAAACGAAAATATACAGCCCACAAAAGGATAAACTTAGCTATGCTGAAGAGCATTAAAATAAATGACAAAAACACCACAAGCAAAATCAGAAAATAAGTTACACTGTGGGAGGAGGTACTCTCAACATATATTGCAGGCAAAATGCTAAGATCCCTAATATACAAAGAACTCTTACACTGTGGACAAAGAACTAAAAACCCCAAAGAAAATGTAATCGGAAGATAGTTCACAAAAACAGATAACATATGAACAAGTTCACTCATTTTCAAAGAGATTAAAATAACACTAAGATAGCATTTCTCACCTATCAGACTGATTCAAATCCTTAAAAATTATATGACAACACATTCTGCCCAGGAGGCTGTGAGAAAATAGCTCTTCCACACATCACTGATGAGAAAGCCAATTGTCTGAACTCATCTCATTAAATAAAGAAACCTACCAACCAGGCAATAAATCGACATCAGCACTTAACTTCTGACCCAGCGATCCTACTTCTAGGAATCAACCCTGAAGATACACCATCAACAAGACAAAAATACAAATGCACAAGGCTGTCTATGGCAACAATGTTTGCAATCGCAAAGCATGGGAAACAACCTGAATTCCCCTATATGGGAGGGTGTTTGAATAGCTGATGAGCTATGCTGCATTTCCATAATGGAACACTATTCAGAAGCTAAAAATATATCTTCATAAACTAATACGAAGTGCTTTGATCAGAGCCAAATGCTCAGTGAAACAAAGCACAAAACGAGCAGTATTGCAAAGTATCTATTGCTACAGAAAAGTATCGACAGAGTGAGCATGCATATATCTGCTCGTGTCACCAAGAGAAACGTAGGAATGATAAATCAGAAAGTATAGCACTTGGCTATCTATCGGAAGTGGGCAGGAAACAAGTGAAAAGTAGAAATACTTCTCTAACTGTAATTTTTTTGTATAGCTCTGACTCCTACAACCATAGGAACATGCCGAGTTATAGCATCTTTTACGTACTTGACTTAAATGAGTAATTAAAGACAAGCAGCCTATGAGGTGGAGAAGGCAATGGCATACCACTCCAGTGTTCTTGCCTGGAGGATCCCAGGGATGGGGGAGGCTGGTGGGCTGCCGTCTATGGGGTCGCACAGAGTCAGACACAACTGAAGTGACTTGGCAGCAGCAGCAGCAGCCTATGAGGTGAAACAAAAATGAAAACATTAACAAATGTGAGTGCCTAACTCTGAAACAAGATAAATATCATTACAGGGACGTTGGTAGATGGGAGTAGAAACAGTATCTTGACTGGACACTGGCCAGCTAAAAGTAAAAACAGCTTCACTTGGATAACGTCACTTAATTAACATTGTATTTCTCAAGCGATGTGAACCAACAGTCCTGAAACTTTACACGCATACAGAAATTCAACAAATCAGAGAGCACATTGTAGATAAGAACTGGGTTTGTTGCTGCTGGAGAATGAATTTACAAATAAGAACAAGGTGTGAGGCCTGAAGGAAGCTCATGACCTTGAATTGGAATCTTCAGCAACTCTGTTCTATTGGACATGCACACCTATACAAGGCATATCACAAACAGCACAGATACAAATGTGTCTACAGGAAAGGTTTAGCATGTACGCACGTATGGCGTAACTGCCAAGAGGGACTGAAGCAATGGCATACTGTGTTTTCTGATCTTAAAGAGTAAATAAAAAGTCAAGCCTCAACCTAACATCTCTAAGTTTGCCTGCTCCCTTCTGCAGTAACACCACTTAACAGAGCTGTCTATACTTGTCCATTTTCAATTTCTCTCTTCCAATGCTCTATTAAAGTCTCCCAATCTGGCTTTCACTTTTGACCACTTGAAATAGAAAAAAAAAAAAGAAATGCTCTTGCCAAGGTAATCATTAACACTGTGTTCAGAAGGCCTTAGGAAGCATCACTATGAACAAAGTTAGTGGAGATGATGGAATTCCAGTTGAGCTATTTCAAATCCTAAAAGATGATGCTGTGAAAGTGCTGCACTCTATGTCAGCAAATTTGGAAAACTCAGCAATGGCCACAGGGCTGGAAAATGTCACTTTTCATTCCAATCCCAAAGAAAGGCAATGCCAAAGAATCCTCAAATGACTGCACGATTGCATAAATCTCACACGCTAGCTAAGTAATGATCAAAATTCTCCAAACCAGGTTTCAACAGTACATGAACCGTGAACTTACAGATGTTCAAACTGGAATTAGAAAAGGCAGAGGCACCAGAGATCAAATTGATAACATCTGCTGGATCATCAAAAAAGCAAGAGAGTTCCAGAAAAACATCTACTTCTGCTTTATTGACTATGCCAAAGCCTTTGACTACGTGGACCAAAACAAACTCTGGAAAATTCTTAAAGAGATGGGAATACCAGACCACCCTATATGCCTCCTGAGAAATCTGTATGCAGGTCAGGAAGCAACAGTTAGCACTGGACGTGGAACAACAGACTGGTTCCAAATCAGGAAAGGAGTATGTCAAGGTTGTATATTGTCACCCTACTTATTTAACTTCTATGCAGAGTACATCATGAGAAATGCTGGGTTGAATGAAGCAAAAGCTGAAATCAAAATTTCCAGGAGAAATATCAATAACCTCAGATATGCAGATGACACCACCTTTATGGCAGAAAGTGAAGAACTAGAGAACCTCTTGATGAAAGTGAAAGAGGAGAGTGAAAAAGTTGGCTTAAAGCTCAACATTCAGAAAACTAAGATCATGGCATCTGGTCCCATCACTTCATGGCAAATACATGGGGAAACAGTGGAAACAGTGACAGACTTTATTTTGGGGGGGCTCTAAAATCACTGCAAATTGTGACTGCAGCCATGAAACTAAAAGACGCATTCTCCTTGGAAGAAAAGTTATGACCAACTTAAACAGCATATTAAAAAGCAGAGACATTATTTTGACAACAAACATCCGTCTAATCAAAGCTTTGGTTTTTCCAGTAGTCCTATATGGATGTAAGAGTTGGACTATAAAGAAAGCTGAGCACCAAGGAACTGATGCTTTTGAACTGTGGTGTTGGAGAAAACTCTTGAGAGTCCCTTGGACTGCAAGGAGATCCAGCTAGTCCATCCTAAAGGAGATCAGTCCTGAATATTCATTGGAAGGACTGATGCTGAAGCTGAAACTGCAGTATTTTGGCCATATAATGTGAAGAACTGACTCATTGGAAAAGACCCTGATCTGGGAAAGATTGAAGGCAAGAGGAGAAGGGGACATCAGAGGATGAGATGCTTGGATGGCATCACCGACTTAATGGACATGAGTTTGAGTAAACTCTGGATTTGGCAATGGACAGGGAGGCCTGGCGTGCCACAGTCCATGGGGTCACAGAGAGTCAGACATGACTGAGCAACTGACCTGAACTGATTGAACTAAGCTTCATGGTCAGTCTCTGGAGAAGACTCTTAAGAGTTTCTTGGAGAACAAGGACATCAAACCAATCTATCCTAAAGAAAATCAACCCTGAATATTCATGATGCTGAAGCTGAAACTCCAATAGTTCAGCCACCTGATGTGAACAGCTGAGTCACTGGAAAAGACTAGGAAAGACTGAAGGCAGGAGGAGAATGGGACAACAGAGGATGAGATGGTTGGATGGCATCACTGGCTCAAGGGACACGAGTTTGAGCAAACTCTGAGAGATAGTGATGGACAGGGAATTCTGGCATGCTGCAGTCCACGGGGTTACAAAGAGCCAGACAGGACTTAGCAACTCAACAACAACCAACATAAAAACAGTAATCCCGATTGTCTTCACTCATCCACCTTTTGCAGTAACTCCCACCTCATGTTTTTATCCTCCCCTTGTCAGCTCAGAAGCCACATACTCTTTTGTAAAGCAAACTTTATGTTGAATATCACACATTTTGACTCAAGAATGTTTCAAAGTGAACAAGCTCCTTTTACCATAATCTAGATGAAGCCCTGGAAACATGTGGTGCAGCACCCCTTGCACACAAATAGTGAGCAAGCTAACTAGTGGTAAGTTTTTTCAAGTGTAAATTCTGTATAAAGGAAATCATGTCTACTCCGATATGTGGTTTTCTCAGAGCAAAACTGTTCCCAAGATTTACTCATGCAATGCTGTTATAGCAGATGTTAATCCTTTCTCATTAATGAATGTATCCCATTGTATGGATACCCAACATTTATTTGAAGCTTTTATTTATTTCCAGTTTGGGGACACTCTGAATTATTTTTTTATGGGCACATGCATGAATATCTTATGCCTGACAAATTGTTTTCTTTCGGGGTACTTCTGAGCAGCAGAGAAAGCTGTCCCAGAAAGTGGGCACAATTTCAGATTTAGCAGAAACTGTGAAACTTTTCCAAAGTGGTTGTGACAACTTATCTCTCACCAGCAGCTGCTTCTCATCCTCATGAACAACTGGTATTTTCAGTATTGAAATTTAAGGCATTTTGATGGGGCTTAATCTGCCTTACTCTAACAATTAGAGAAGTCAGCATTTGAATGCATCTATTGGCCATAGGTAAATCTTCTGTTGCCTATACTTTTAATAAGTGATCTACTGTTTACAGGAGTTCTTTCTATATTCCCTTCCTGTGTCTTTTGTTAAATATAATTATTACTATTATCACATCCCTCTCTCTAGATAAAAGTTTCACTCATTTCCTGGAGACTCTTTTACGATAAAAAGCATCAGTTTAGTATAATTCATTGGTATTTTCCTTTATGGTTAGTCTTTTTTTTAAATACCATGTAATAAAAACTTACTGAAGTTACTGGAAGAGATATCTATGTATAATTTCACTTGTCAAAATTCTTTACAAATGAATATCGAACTGTATCATTTATATCCAATAGTATCATTTCTTATAAAAATATCTTTTCTGTGCTTCAGTGCAGAGATGTGATTGTCATCCATCAAATGACAATATTTAGAGGCTTTCTATTCTGTTCCACCTATGTGTTTACCCCTGTGCCAGTGCTACACGGCCTTCATGATTCTACCTACATAATAACTCACACATGTTTCAACTTGGTTCATCTTATTCAAGCTTATCTTGGTTATTCTTGACCCTTAAATTCTGGTAAAATATTTAAAAATGAGTATGCCAATGTTGGCAAATAAGTAAATAAATAGAAACATACAAACTCACCTCTAGAATTTACACTGGAATTGCACCAAATGTTTAGACCAATGTATCACGGAGACCTGAGTCTTTACATATTAAATTTCCCAAGAACTGCTGTGTCTCCTTCCATTTATTCAGTTTTGCTTTAATTTATCTCATCTGTGTCTTGTAGTTTTCTGTTTATAGGAGTGCACATCTTTGTTAGATGTATGCATAGTTATTTCATGCTTTATAGTATCTTATAAGTAGTGTCAGTTTAACATTTCATTTTCTATTTATTTGCTGTTAGTGCATAGAAGCAAACTTTTATGCTGGATTTATATTGATATTTGTGCTAAAGTTATGCATTCAATTCCTATAGATTCATATTCTATTGGATTTTCTAAAACTCACATTTCATTTCTTAATTTAAAATCTGAATGCCTTTCATTCCCATTCCATGCTTTTATGTCTCTCTCTGTGACCTCCTATACAATTCTGAACAGAAAAGGTGAGAGAAACCATCCTTGTTTCATTTCAGATGATAGAAGAAGCATTATTAGTAATTTACCATTAACTATGATGTATACTAGGCTTCCCAAGTGGCACAGTGGTAAAGAATCTGCCTGCCAACACAGGAGCCTCAGGAAATGCAGTTTTGATCCTTGAGTGGGGAAGGTCCGCTGGAGTAGGAAATGGCAACCCACTCCAGTTTTCTTGCCTGGGAAATCCCATGGACAGAGGATCTTGGTAGGCTACAATTCATGGTAGAACCATGGACATGACTGAGCAGTTAAGCACGCATGCACACAATGTATATTTTTTCTCCTGCCGTTCAATAATTCTTACAAGACGGAGGCAGCCCTCTTTCCTTCATGGTTTGTTAATGTTATATAATTGCTAGCTTTGAATTTCACTGTGTGCATTTTTTACATGCACTGAAATGACTTTATGAATTTGCTTTTTATTTACATAATGAAGAAAATCACAGTGGAATATCAAGTATTTAAAAAAAAACAAACCTAAAAGAAACACTTCCAGAAATAAATAGTCACATGATTTCAGTTTGTTTTCCTCTTTATACCTTTCTAGGTTCCCTTTGCTAGATTTTTAAAATATGTTTTCATGTGAGCAATGGGCTTCTAGTTTTCCAGTATTGCCTTTTTGCCATGTCCTTGTCATATTGTGGCATTCAGAGTCGTTTTGTTTCATGATCGGTGTGGAAATTTCCCGTTTTTCTTTAATTTCTGTAACAGAACATGAGAAAGACCGCTGTTATTTCTTTTGTGTTTGGGAAAGCTCATTGATGAAGTCACCTGGTTCTGCATATTTTTTTTTGTATAAAGGCTTTTAGCAACAACTTTTGTGTCCTCAATAGATATAGAATTATCTAGATTTTTCTATTTATTATTGAGTCAGTATTTGTATTTTATGCTTTTTCTATTAAGTTTTCCAGTTTACTTTAAATTTTTATGTTGTTTTGAATAATATCTTCTCATGCTTTTTCTATGTTCACAAAAATTATGGTCCAAGCTTTATAATTCACTCTTAATTGTATGTATTAACTTCTGCTTTATCTCTCTATCAGCCTTGCCCAGTTCAGTTCAGTTCAGTTCAGTCGCTCAGTCGTCCCACTCTGCAACCCCAAGAATCACAGCACGCCAGGCCTCCCTGTCCATCACCAGCTCCCGGAGTTCACTCAAACTCATGTCCATCGAGTTGGTGAATTTATCAATTTTTGCTAAGGTTATCAAATTAATTAATTCTTACCTCACTGATTTTAATATTGAGCGTTATTTTCTGATTTTAGTCTGCTCTTTTCTTGGTTATTTCCTTCTTTCTGCTTTCTCTGGGGTTATTTTACTGTTCTTTTTTAAAATTCTTGAAAGGAGTACTTAGATAAATAATTAGGTAAGTAAGGAGAAGGGGGCTGCAGAGGATAAGATGGTTAGATAGCATCGTGACTCAATGGACATGAATTCTAGGAAACTCCAGGAGATAGTGAAGGACAAATAAGCCTGGAGTGCTGCAGTCCACAGGGTTGCACAGAGTCGGACAAGACTTAGCAACTGAACAATAACAACATCCTTTGTTAGGTTGTGGTATTTGCTTTTAGAGGCATAAATTTCCTTTGACAACAGTTCTTGGTTTTTTTACAAAGATTTTATAATTATATCTTCATTAATATTATTTTTCAATCATTATAATTACTCATATGATTCTTTTCCTATAAAATTATTTTTAAATATTTTAGAGTTACATTATTATGTTCATAAAGATTTATTTTTCTTGTATCTTCAGGAGAATTAGCATATTAATCGTTATGAAGTGTCACTCTATTTTTTTCAAATAATTCTTCTTTTCATAGTGAGCTTTGTCTGATTCTTATCAGACTAATGGTGGGGATATTTATTTAAATTATTATTTGCATTTGATTTTCTTTTACATCATTTTGTTTTCTAAAATGTATTCTTAATATCTTTAAGATGTGCCTCTTGCAGCTTTGTTCTTTTTTTTTTTTAATTTAATTTATTTTTATTTTTTTAATTTATTTTAATTGGAGGCTAATTACTTTACATTATTGTATTGGTTTTGCCATACATTGACATGAATCTGCTGTGGGTGTACATGTGTTCCCCAACCCCCCTTCTACCTCCCTCCCCATCCCATCCCTCTGGTTCATCCCAGTACACCAACCCCGAGCATCGTGTATCATGCATCAAACCTGGACTGGTGATTCGTTTCACATATGATAATATACATGTTTCAATGCCATTCTCCCAAATCATCCCACCCTCGCCTTCTCCCACAGAGTCCAAAAGACTGTTCTATACATCTGTGTCTCTTTTGCTGTCTCGTATACAGGGTTTTTGTTACCATCTTTCTAAATTCCATATATATGCATTAGTATACTGATTGCAGCCATGAAATTAAAAGACGCTTACTCCTTGGAAGGAAAGTTATGACCAACCTTGATAGTATATTAAAAAGCAGAGACATTACTTTGCCAACCAAGGTCCGTCTAGTCAAGGCAATGGTTTTTCCCGTGGTCATGTATGGATGTGAGAGTTGGACTGTGAAGAAGGCTGATCGCCGAAGAATCGATGCTTTTGAACTGTGGTGTTGGAGAAGACTCTTGAGAGTCCCTTGTACTGCAAGGAGATCCAACCAGTCCATTCTAAAGGAGATCAATCCTGGATGTTCATTGGAGGGACTGATGCTAAAGCTGAAACTGCAATACTTTGGCCACCTCATGCGACGAGTTGACTCACTGGAAAAGACTCTGATGCTGGGAGGGATTGGGGGCGGGAGGAGAAGGGGACGATGGAGAATGAGATGGCTGGATGGCATCACCGACTCTGTGGACATGAGTTTGAGTGTACTCCGGGAGTTGGTGATGGACAGGGAGGCCTGGCGTGCTGTAATTCATGGGGTCGTGGAGAGTCAGACACGACTGAGCGACTGAACTGAACTGAACTGAACTGATACTGTATTGGTATTTTTCTTTCTGGCTTACTTCACTCTGTATAATAGGCTCCAGTTTCATCCACCTCATTAGAACTGATTCAAATGTATTCTTTTTAATGACTGAATAATACCCCATTGTGTATATGTACCACAGCTTTCTTATCCATTCGTCTGCAGATGGACATCTAGGCTTTGTCCTTTAAGTCAACTAAATATTCCCTTTTTATCACTGGTATGTTAGGGTTTATATAACATTTTAACATTTATTTTCAACTTCAACTATTTTTTTCTTTTCATTTTATTAATCAAGCATTTTTATATGTTACAATTAACTTTCAGTCACAAGGTACCTAATGATTTTTTTAGTTGTATCACATGTCAACATCACATATACATCTTTGATTTGTTAAAGTTTAACACAAATCATTATTTTTATTTCATTCCACAGCACAGACACTGTAATCTAACATATCTCTGCCACCTTTTATAGTATGGTTGTCATAAAACACTAAAGCAAGGGGGGAAAGCCAAAACAATTCCCATGGCTCTGGAAATCAACCAAAAGAAGACCCAAATTAAGAGATATTTATTTTTGAAAAATTAAACAAGATTTTGGGGTAAGAATAGGGGAAGTCAGAAATCCCTTCTCTCCCATGCCTAGTTCTGACAAGGACAAACACAAATCTGCCAACCTCAAGATCTATTGCTTTATGTAATAAACTTTATTTGGGTAAGCCTTCAGGAGGTTGTGGTGTCCACATTGAAGTCAGTGGAGGCCCAGCCAGAAATGGGAGATTCTTGGCATAAGAGAAGTGTCGGAGGGCAGAGCCAGGCTCTCACTCATCGCTTGCTGACTGGGCAACCTTACTTATGCCCTGGGGGCACCTCCGAGCACCCAGAAGAGTGAAGCAGGGGAGTCAGAGGCCTCGAATGTGCTTCCAGCCAAGAGCCAGGCATTGGAATAAGACTTACAGATGGAAGGTGTTTAACACAGTCTCTGCCCAAATACCTGGCTGAGTTCTGCAGACACTTGAATGATCCTTGTGGGTACTTAAAAGTAAATTTAAGAATATAAGTGTGAAACAGAAATGATAATGGCTGCACATATACTGAGAAAAATCCATAATTTAAATCCAATTAGGTTACAACAGGAAATAAGCAAAGGCCCTCAAACAATAAAACAGAACCCAGAGATATTATTGTCCACTACATTAAAATGCATGGTTTTAAACAAAAATCTTGCAGCATGCAGAAAATCCAAACAGAGTCATATTATAAGACAAAAAAATCAGTCAATATATTTTGATTCTGGGTGGGTCTAGATATTGAGCTTAGGAGAAAAGTTAGTCAAAGCTAGTATTATAAGCATGTTAAAAGAATTATAGTATCATATTAAAATAATTAAAGATATGACAGTTCAGTTCAGTTCAGTTCAGTCGCTCAGTCGTGTCTGACTCTCCGCGACCCCATGAATCACAGCACGCCAGGCCTCCCCGTCCATCACCAACAGCCGGAGTTCACTCAAACTCATGTCCACAGAGTCGGTGATGCCATCCAGCCATCTCATTCTCGGTCGTCCTCCTCCCGCCCCCAACCTTTCCTAGCATCAGAGTCTTTTCCAGTGAGTCAACTCGTCGCATGAGGTGGCCAAAGTACTGCAGTTTCAGGACAGAGACACACAAACTATTCAAAAGTACTAAATAGAAACCTAGAATTGAGAAAAATTAATTGATGTGGAAAAAATCATGACACAGATTCAACAGCACACTGGAGAGAACAGATCAGTAAATTTGATTATAGATCAATACAGACTAGATCAACACTTTAAAATAATTTAAATACCAGTAAACCTGGGTGGCTGAATTGTTACATTTTTCTCTTATCATATATATGAAAATGAAAGTGAAAGTCACTCAATCATGTCTGTTTGTGATTCCATGCAATTCTCTAGGCCAGAACACTGGAGTGGGTAGCCTTTCCCTTCTCCAGGGGATCTTCCTAACTCAGGGATCGAACCTAGGTCTCCCATATTGCAGGCGGATTCTTTACAAGCTGAGCCACAAGGGAAGCCCAAGAACACTGGAGTGGGTAGCCTATCCCTTCTCCAGCGGATCTTCCCCACCCAGGAATCGAACCTGGGTCTCCTGTACTGCAGGCGGATTCTTTACTAGCTGAGCTATAAATATATATATATATATATATATTTACATAATGAATGTGTGGGTATATATTGATGTATATATATTAGTTTTAGGCTCACAACAAAACTGAGCGGGAAATACAGAGTTCTTATATATCCTCTGCCCCCTCATACAAGCATGGTCCCTTCCACCATGAACATCCCACATGAAAGCGGCACATTTTAGTTATAGCTGAGGAACCTACGCTGACACATCATTATCAGTCAAGTCCACAGATGACATAGGGCTCACCCTCCGTGGCGTACAGTCTGCGGGTTTAAACACAGTGTTCACCCTCTGTGTCGTACAGTCTGCGGGTTTAAACACAGTGTTCACCCTCCGTGGCATACAGTCTGCGGGTTTAAACACAGTGTTCACCCTCCGTGTCGTACAGTCTGCGGGTTTGGACACAGTGTTCACCCTCCGTGGCGTACAGTCTGCGGGTTTGGACACAGTGTTCACCCTCCGTGGCGTACAGTCTGCGGGTTTAGACACAGTGTTCACCCTCAGTGGCGTACAGTCTGCGGGTTTAGACACAGTGTTCACCCTCAGTGGCCTACAGTCTGCGGGTTTAGACACAGTGTTCACCCTCAGTGGCGTACAGTCTGCGGGTTTGGACCCAGGGCTCACCCTCCGTGGCGTACAGTCTGCGGGTTTAGACACAGTGTTCATCCTTAGTGGTGTACAGTCTGTGGGTTTGGACACAGTGTTCATCCTTAGTGGCGTACAGTCTGCGGGTTTGGACCCAGGGCTCACCCTCCGTGTCGTACAGTCTGTGGGTTTGAAAACACGTACAATGACACGTTCCCACCATTACAGTACTATACAACACTGTCCTGAACACTCCCTCTGCTCTGATTATTCATCCACCCATAGCCATACCACCCATAACCCCTGGCGTTCACTCATTTTTTACTTTCTCCATAGTTTTGCCTTTTCCAAATGTCCTATTCCAGAATGTCAGATGGTTAGAACCATACAGTATTAGCCTTTTCAGATTGTTATCGTTCACTTAGTAATGTGCATTTAAGATTGGTTCCCTTCTTTTCATGACTTGATAGCTCATTTTTTTCTTAGCACTGAGTAATATTCCATTGTCTAAATGTACCACTTTCATGATATTTTTTCTTTTTCTTTTAATTTTTATTTAATAAATTGTACAAAGCACAATGCCATAAACATTAACAGTTAAAAATTTCACCAAATGAAAAAAATACTATAGAATACACAGTTGCAAAAAGCTACAAGCCACTCCAGTACTCTTGCCTGGAAAATCCCATGGACGGAGGAGCCTGGTAGGCTGCAGTCCATGGGGTCGCTATGAGTCGGACATGACTGAGCGACTTCACTTTCCCTTTTCACTTTCACAGTGAAAGGAGAAGGAAATGGCAACCCACTCCAGTGTTCTTGCCTGGAGAATCCCAAGGACAGGGTGCCTGATGGGCTTCCGTCTATGGGGTCACACAGAGTCAGACACGACTGAGGTGACTTGGCAGCAGCAGCAAGTTATTTTACAACTGCCTCAAGCTGCAAAAAGAAAAAGAACCCAATGCCATACCTAAGTTATCCCTCTCTCAAAATAATACCATTTATATTATAAACCACGAGCTCCCCATCAAAAGACGGGAACTGCTTTTGTTAATTCATATATAAATATATATGACTGTATCACTTTGCTATCCACCTGAAAAAAACACAACACTGTAAATAAAATATAGTACAATATAAAATAAAAATAAGTAACAGATCTTTGGGGCTTTACACTGAGTTAGAGTTCCTATCAGAGGGATAACAACACCACAGCCGCACTGAATCCTCATGAAGGAGGCACACGAATGATTGGGTTACAAGAGTTACAGGAATGAGAGCTGCTCACTTTCCAGAAACTACAGCTCACAGAAAACCAACAAAGGCACGAGATACCGACCATTCACTTATGAATGTGTAAAACTCAAGAAAGTCCACATCACTCCTACAACATGTCGAAAGTGCCTCAGAATTCATACAATACCAACTTTCTCATGGTTCTGGTTAAATTACATATACCAGTTTATAACAAATGGCAAAATATGTAACTGTTCAAAGTTTTAAAAGATTACTTAAGAATAATTTCTTGTATTTCTATGCCACCTTTATAGTTCTGGTTTCTCATTTCTTAATTAGTAAATTCGGCATGCAGTTTCTATTCTAGGCTAATTTATAAACTTCCAGAAGGAACAGCCTCTTAAATCCACAGAGTGTTGAGGTGGGGAGCCCCCAACCACGTCAGATTCGTTTCACATATAATATACATGTTTCAATCCATTCTCCCAAATTATCCCACCCTCGCCCACTCCCACAGAGTCCAAAAGACTGCTCCACACATCCGAGTCTCTGCTGTTGTCTCGTATACAGGGTTATCATTATCCTCTTGCTATACTCCATATATATGTGTTAATATACTGTATTGGTGTTTTTGTTTCTGGCTTACTTCACTTTGTATATGTGAAGTAAGTGAAGTATATCACTTTCATGATATTTTTAAACACTCATTATTTCTCTCACTTTTTTACTTAATTAAAATTTTCAATTTATTTTTCTTTCAACTAAGAATCACCGGCATGATAGAAATGGTATGAAGGAGCAGTGTGAGCTCAGAAGCTCAGACGTGTCCAACTCTTTGTGACCCCAGGGACTGCAGCCCTCCAGGCTCCTCTGTCCATAGGATTCTCCTGGCAAGAATATTGGAGTGAGTTGCCATTTCCTCCTCCGGTGGGTCTTCCTGACCCAGAGACTAAGCATGTGTCTCTATTTCTCCTGCCTTGGCAGGTGGATTCTTTACCACTAGTGCCACCTGGGATGCCCATGAAGAGGTAGTATTATTAGAGTCTTCCAAATGCTTCGACGGCTTTGCATTCAGAAGTTATATTACGGCAATCAAAGTCAGATGTCTCAGGCAGCTATAACACCTCATATCAACTCAACCATTTTCTAAACACTCCCTTTTTCCCTCCAGACATGCCCGTGTATGAAGATACCCTCTGAGGTCACTGCACTAGAAACAGCTTGTTCACTGAAGAGGTGATGGATCAGTTGAGTCCTTGTTTTTTGTTTTCTGAAGCAAGTTGTAATATTCTCTCTTAGGTAAACCAGAGTAATAACCCTAGCAGATGCCATGCTTCCTTCATCAGTTCTAACCCACGCTTAACTTTCTCTGCCCTTACTTTGCCATCTCCCTGCACTGGCAAGCCCTTGTAAATGAAATCAATTTGTCTCTTTCTATTAAATTAAACTCATTTTATTTCATGAGAAGTAAGCTAGACATCTATCACATATATGTGTAAACTATAAATGAACATTTATTATACACTTAAAAATACAGATTATACAACCATCTAAGTTTCTCTTTCCCCCTCTGAAAGCAGCAAATATATTTTTATTAAAGGCCTAATTTCATTCGAGCCTCTTTCACACCTTTAATTCCTTCAAAATACTGATGAGATAGTAGTAGTTCAGTCACTCAGTCGTGTCCAACTCTTTGAGACCCCATGAGACCCACAGCACGCCAGGCCTCCCTGTCCATCACCAACTCCCAGAGATAGTAATTACTGGCAAATTAAATGCTGTTATTCCTTCAATGGGATCTCCTGGGTGGCTCAGTGGTAAAGAATTTGCCTGCCAATGCAGGAGAAGCAGGAGACATGAGTTCGATCCCTGGCCCTGGAAGATCCCCTGGAGGAGAAAATGGCAACCCACTCCAGTATTCTTGCCTGGGAAATCCATGGATATAGGAACCTGGTGGGCTACAGTCCTCAGGGTCACAAAGATTTGGACATGACTAGGCATGCATGTTCTAAAGGTCTTATAGGTCTTCATAGAACCATTCAGCTTAGGCTTCTTCAGCATTATTGTTTGGGGCATAGACTTGGATTACTGTAATATTGAATGGTTTGCCTTGGAAACGAACAGAGATCATTCTGTCGTTTTTAAGACTGCATCCAAGTACTGCATTTCGGACTCTTTTGTTGACCATGATGGCTACTCCATTTCTTCTAAGGGATTCCTGCCCACAGTAGTAGATATAATGGTCATCTGAGTTAAATTCACCCATTCCAGTCCATTTTAGTTCACTGATTCCTAGAATGTCTATGTTCACTCTTGTCATCTCCTGTTTGACCACTTCCAATTTGCCTTGATTCATGGACCTAACATTCCAGGTTCCTATGCAATATTGCTCTTTACAGCATTGGACTTTACTTCTATCACCAGTCACATCCACAACTGGGTATTTGTTTTGCTTTGGCTCCATCCCTTCATTCTTTCTGGAGTTATTTCTCCACTGATCTCCAGTAGCATACTGGGCACCTACTGACCTGGGAATTCCTCATTCAGTATCCTATCATTTTGCCTTTTGATACTGTTCATGGGGTTCTCAAGGCAAGTATACTGAAGTGGTTTGCCATTCCCTTCTCCAGGGGACCACATTCTGTCAGACCTCTCCACCATGACCCGTCTGTCTTGGGTGGCCCACACAGCATGGCTTAGTTTCACTGAGTTAGACAGGGCTGTGGTCCATGTGATCAGATCAACTAGTTTTTTGTGATTATGATTTCAGTGTGTCTGCCCTCAAATGCCCCCTTCCAATACCTACCGTCTTATTTGGGTTTCTCTTACCTTGGTCGTGGAATATCTCTTCACAGCTGCTCCAGCAAAGTGCAGCCACTGTACCTTACCTTGGACGAGATGTCCTTTTCATTATAGGGGACTGGAATGCAAAAGTAGGAAGTCAAGAAACACCTGGAGAAACAGGCAAATTTGGCCTTGGAGCATGAAATGAAGCAGGGCAAAAGCTAATACAGTTTTTCCAAGAGAACGCAATGGTCATAGCAAACACCCTCTTCCAACAACACAAGAGAAGACTCTACACATGGACATCACCAGATGGTCAACACCGAAATCAGACTGATTATATTCTTTGCAGCCAAAGATGGAGAAGCTCTATACAGTCAGCAAAAACAAGACCAGGAGCTGACTGTGGCTCAGATCATGAACTCCTTATTGCGAAATTCAGACTGAAATTGAAGAAAGTAGGGAAAACCACTAGACCATTCAGATATGACCTAAATCAAATCCCTTATGATTATACAGTGGAAGTAAGAAATAGATTTAAGGGACTAGATCTGATAGATAGAGTGCCTGAAGAACTTTGGACGGAGGTTCGTGACATTGTACAGGAGACAGGGACCAAGACCACCCCCATGGAAAAGAAATGCAAAAAAGTGAAATGGCTGTCTGAGGAGGCCTTACAAATAGCTGTGAAAAGAAGAGAAGTGAAAAGCAAAGGAGAAAAGGAAAGATATAAGCATCTGAATGCAGAGTTCTAAAGAATAGCTAGGAGATATAAGAAAGCCTTCCTCAGTGATCAATGCAAAGAAATAGAGGAAAACAACAGAACAGGAAAAACAAGAGATCTTTTCAAGAAAATTAGAGATATCAAGGGAACATTTCATGCAAAGATGGGCTCGATAAAGGACAGAAGTGGTATGGACCTAACAGAAGCAGAAGATATTAAGAAGAGGTGGCAAGAATACACAGAAGAACTGTACATAAAAGATCTTCACGACGAAGATAATCACGATGGCGTGATCACGCACCTGGAACCAGATATCTTGGAATGTGAAGTCAAGTGGTCCTTAGAGAGCATCACTACTAACAAAGCTAGTGGAGGTGATGGAATTCCAGTTGAGCTCTTTCAAATCCTGAAAGATGATGCTGTGAAAGTGCTGCACTCAATATGCCAGCAAATTTGGAAAACTCAGCAGTGGCCACAGGACTGGAAAAGGTCAGTCTTCATTCCAATCCCAAAGAAAGGCAATGCCAAAGAATGCTCAAACTACCGCACAATTGCACTCATCTCACACACTAGTAAAGTCAGCTCAAAATTCTCCAAGCCAGGCTTCAGCAATATGTGAACCGTGAGCTCCCAGATGTTCAAGCAGGTTTTAGAAAAGGCAGAGGAACCAGAGACCAAGTTGCCAACATCCACTGGATCATGGAGAAAGCAAGAGAGTTCCAGAAAAACATCTATTTCTGCTTCATTGACTATGCCAAAGCCTTTGACTGTGTGGATCACAATAAACTGTGGAACATTCTGAAAGAGATGGGCATACCAGACCACCTGACCTGCCTCTTGAGAAACCTGTATGCAGGTCAGGAAGCAACAGTCAGAACTGGACATGGAACAACAGACTGGTTCCAAATAGGAAAAGGAGTACGTCAAGGTTGTATATTGTCACCCTGCTTATTTAACTTATATGCAGAGTACATCATGAGGAATGCTGGGCTGGAAGAAGCACAAGCTGGAATCAATATTGCCGGGAGAAATATCAGTAACCTCAGATATGCAGATGATACCATCCTTATGGCAGAAAGTGAAGAGGAACTCAAAGGCCTCTTGATGAAAGTGAAAGAGGAGAGTGAAAAGGTTGGCTTGAAGCTCAACATTCAGAAAACAGAGATCATGGCATCTGGTCCCATCACTTCATGGCAAATAGATGGGGAAACAGTGGAAACAGTGTCAGACTTTATTTTTTGGGCTCCAAAATCACTGCAGATGCTGATTGTAGCCATGAAATTAAAAGACGCTTGCTCCTTGGAAGGAAAGTTATGACCAACCTAGATAGTATATTAAAAAGCAGAGACATTACTTTGCCAACCAAGGTCCGTCTAGTCAAGGCTATGGTTTTTCCCGTGGTCATGTATGAATGTGAGAGTTGGACTGTGAAGAAAGCTGATCGCCGAAGAATTAATGCTTTTGAACTGTGGTGCTGGAGAAGACTCTTGAGAGTCCCTTGGACTGCAGGGAGATCCAACCAGTCCATTCTAAAGGAAATTAATACTGGGTGTTCATTGAAAGGACTGATGCTGAAGCTGAAACTCCAATACTTTGGCCACCTCATGTGACGAGTTGACTCACTGGAAAAGACTCTGATGCTGGGAGGGATTGGGGATGGGAGGAGACGGGGACGACAGAGAATGAGATGGCTGGATGTCATCACCGACTCGATAGACATGAGTTTGAGTGAACTCTGGGTGTTGGTGATGGACAGGGAGGCCTGGTGTGCTGTGATTCATGGGGTCACAAAGGGTCGGACACGACTGAGCTACTGAACTGAAATGAACTGAACTGAAGCATGCATGCAGACCTTCCTTCAAAGACTCATTTATGGCACATATACCACAGTTGTCATATGCCAAATATGTTAAATGAAGAAATTTAAAGATCATGGAGTATTAGCTCATATTTAAATCATCTAACTTGCCAAATAACATGAAAACTCGTTAACAGAGGTGGATACATTTTGCTGTTACCTTTAAAAAAAGGTTAAAGATATCGAAAATCTTCATCTTATTTTTTAAAACTGTACTTACAATGCAGACATATTGTTTCCTAATAGAAATTAGTAAAAATCTATGTAGGTACAGATTTAGCACAATTATTATTATTATTGTGACCTTGCTTATGAAATACTTTATGTACTGAATTTCCTCTTCTTCATCAAAATGAATGAAAGCAATTTGTAGAAAACAAAGTGGATTTAAGAGAAAGCATTCTTAAAAACCTGTCACAATGATATTCTTTATAACCCTTTGTTCCTTGGAGAGCACTCTGCTGTAATGTCAAAGTAAAAGAAGCTTTGTAACAGGTCCAGGGCTGGGTCACCCTATTTCTCCTCTCGGGTGTTTCCAGCCACCAGTCTGGGCCCAGATTAGTCATTTTTGTTCTGTGTGTTGGTTCTGATTTCCATTTCAAGTCTGAACCTTGGGAGAAATGTGTCACAGGGGCATTACATTTTTCCGTGGACAAGGTTGACCTATTTCACTGGGACATTTAAGAATAAATCCTTGCAAAGAAGGTGAAGGTATAAACTAAGAACAGTGTTTGTGAGGTTTGCCAAGGTAATCTAAGTGCTGGCAGAAACATAAAAGAAAGTCACAGGACACCAGTCACAGCCCCTCCTCATTTGTAATTAACAAGTCAATGGGGGTTTTGAACTCTTTCTTAAAATAACAAATGTAGAGAACCATCTAACTTAAATACAAAGTCCAGCAATACTTCAACTTTGACACTAATTGTTCTACTTATAATTTATATTAGTTCCACATCCAGAAATATAAAAACAAAAGAGTATAAAAGAATTTTTCTTTAGAAAAAGCTGATGGCAGAATTCTTTTTCCTAAAAAAAAAATAATTCTTAAACCAAGAATTCCTAAAATCTCAAATTTAAAATGGCTCAAGTGTTTTGCCGACAAAGGTCTGTATAGTCAAAGCTATGATTTTTCCAATAGTCATGTATGGATGTGAGAGTTGAACCATAAAGAAAGTTGAGTACCTAAGAATTGATGCTTCTGAACTGTGGTGTTGGAGAAGACTCTTGAGAGTCCCTTGGACTGCAAGGAGATCCAACCAGTCCATCCTAAAGGAAATCAGTCCTGAATATTCATTGAAAGGACTGATGCTGAAGCTGAAACTCCAGTATTTTGGCCACCTGATGCAAAGAACTGACTCATTTGAAAAGACCCTGATGCTGGGAAAGATTAAAACCAGGAGAAGGGGACAACAGAGGATGAGATGGTTGGATGGCATCACCAACTCGATGGACATGAGTTTGAGCAAACTCTGGGAGTTGGTGATGGACAGGGAAGCCTGGCATGCTGCAGTCCATGGGGTCGCCAAGAGTCCAATATGACTTAGCAACTGGACAATAACATTTTTTTTGAAGTTGTAGTTAGTAACCTATTCTGGCAAACTGAAATAGTTGTTAAAATTACCAGCACCTTATAATTTTAGAGCAGGAATGAAATCAGAGATTATCTATTCCTGTATCTTAATTTTAACTCTAAAGAAACCAAGAGCCAGAAAATGTGATGACCTAAGATCACACAGTTAATTTATTCCAGGGGTTAAAAAGAGCCTTTGGATCTATTCAGGCGATCACACATTCTTCAGGTAGGAAGAGAAGAGACTTTCACTGTTAAAACATTAAAAGCAAGTTATTATTGACAGTAGAATAAATTCATCTACACAAGGAAAAGTGGTAGGAATCTCTTCCTGTTAGCCAGAAGAGAAACACTCAGGATCTGTTTAGTGCTTATTTTATTGCCTCTGCCAGTAGACAAAAATAACTGAGAAGCGTAGCCCTCTGAGATTTAAAGACTGTCTATAAGGTGGCTAATAGAACCTCTGAAGTTGTACAGAACTTTACCACTCTTAAAGCTTTCACGCTGCTGTGATTTACCATAGCCTCCAAGGACGCGTGTGAGGTGCGCTGGCACTTACTCGGTCCCCCTGATTTACCTGTGAGCAGAGCACTTGCCAGATCCACAAAGAAATATCTCACAGGAGAGATCCATGGAACCCAGGGCTAGCCCAGGGCCCCGTCAGCACACCCCACCCACAAATAACACCAGGGTGGGCAGAAGGGAAGAGAATGAATGTCCGGTAGGTAAAATCAGGGCAGAAAATGTGCTGATCAGCAGCAAATGGCACAGGATATTTGGGATGAAGCATACTGGTCTCTGGGCTTCCCAGGGGGCTCAGTATTCGTCTGCTAAGACAAGAGGTACAGGAGACATGGGTTCAATTCCTGGCTCAGGAAGATCCCCTGGAGGAGGGCATGGAAACCTACTCTAGTATTCTCGCCTGGAGAATTCCATGAACACAGTCCATAGGGTTGCAAAGAGTTGGACATGGCTGAGCGACTGAACAACAAAAAATAGTGGTCTCTATACACATCCATAAAAGAAACTGGCACCATTAACATACACAAACTACTATATATAAAATATTAGATAACCAAAAAGGACCCTCTATAAAGCACAGGGAACTCTACTCAATATTCTATAATAATCTAAGTGGAAAACCATCTGAGAAAGAATAGATATATACGTATATATACATATATGCATAACTGAATCACTGCTGTACACCTGAAACCAACAAAACACTATCAACTATTCTTCAATATGAGATAAAAATCAAGCGAAAATAGAAGCTTGATGGAGGGTGAGACTTCTGTGTGTGTTCTCGCTCCTCGCAGCTGTGATGCACACACATCCTGTGTTCACACATGGGTATACATACGGGCTTCTTTGATGCATTGCCCCCTGAGCTTACCGCATGTCTGTTTTAAGAAAGTCACGTTCCAGCATCCACAGGAACGATGCCCTTGTCCCTCCCTCTTCCCCTTGCCACACTCAGGATGTGCGTGCCATTTTTCTTACAGGCATCAGGCCTGGAAGCAGAGGAATGCGAGAGCAGCACACGGACCTCCGCCTTGCATCCTATCACAAGGTCATCACACGCGGGTCTCTGCAGGGCAATGGAAGCCACGGAAGAAGTGCTTCACTCCACCCGCTTCCTTCCCCACCTGCTTCCCAGGCCAGATCCAACCATGGAAACTGATTACTAAACTTCCTAGGTAACAGTTGGATCACAAGTCTTCAGTTTCTCTTTTTCTTGTCCTTCTCTCCATTGCTCCTTCCCTCCCTCTCTTTCTCTTTCTTTCTTTTATTTCTTCCCTCCCTTCCTTTATCTCTTCCTTCTGAAGGGAAGGAAAATGTTTTCCTCAACCCTCTGAGGGGCCCTGTCTGGGTATGAAAATTGAACTGACAAAGACAGATCAATAAGAGAAAAGCACTCAGATTGTACCTAATTTTTACACGTATGTGAGAGTCTTTGCAAGAGAATGAAGGCTGAGGTGACCAGACCTGGAAGCTTTTCTACCTTTTAGATGAAAAAAAATAAATTTGTGAAGAATTTATAAGACACAGAGGTTTGAGCTGGTGCAGTCAATGGTGGAGAAGGAACTGGGAAGGGAAGGTTTGTTTGCACAGATTTCCCCCAACCCTGAATCCCCTTATCTGTCTGGTGACTGCCTTCTCTCCTCCTGGTACATGGAGGGCCCCTTTCACAGGCAAGGTCTAAGGCATGCTTTGGTGAGGAACTTGGGGGTGGTTATAGTGACTGTCTGGCTTCTGTCATTTTCTCATGACATTTTTAAGACATTCAAAGTGCCAAAGGGTCATTTTGGGGGTAGCATGTCCTGAACCCCATCCCTTCTTTCCCTCCTTCTTTTGTAATAATTATGCAACAATTATTTCTCTTAATTTATAATGCAGATAAGCTGATCTTTGATTCTTGAACACTCACTAATAATTAGAAATTTCTTGAAGTTTTCTTAAAAATGTGCATCCATTATTTACATTTACTTGTCCTAGAATCCCTCTGGGATCTAGGCAGGGCCTACAACACATCCATCAAATATATTGTAAAATCAAGCTTCAGGAAGTTTCATTTGCAAATAGTCACCCATTCTTAGTAATGAGGGGTAGCAGAGGACATGACCCCAAAATATGCCTCTTTGGCATAAGGATATGTTTTTTCAGTTGATATTTTGAGAAACTGCAGACACAGGAGAAGCTTTGAAAACAATAGAAGTTACCCATTTGCAAGGGACCTTGACATTTATAAATGTAATTTATAAAGGGAATCTCCACTTCAAAAGTTATCTGCCTCCTTATCCCAGGAAGGGAAGGATGGCTGACTCAGAAGAGGATCTGACCTTGGCAAAGGCACTGACTTAAATCTGCATAAGAAACCTGCCCTGGTTGATAGAGATTTTCCTGGTCACCTCCCATAACTGGCCTCCCACTCACATACTTTTCTATCTTTCCCTTTAGCTGAAGATAGCATTCAAGGTCGTGGCTTGGGTCATCTCAGGGAGTTGCTCAGCCCCTTACCCAATGAACCCTGGGCCTGACTTCATTATTCCTTAAAATGCTACCAAAATATTCAACCAACTATTTTAAAAAGTATGGAGTTTTCTGTGGGCTCTCCTTTGGTAATCCACACTTAAGTCTTGTTCTAAAGTGGTTCTAACATGATCATGGTAGAATATTAACACCTTGCTTATTTTAATAGAACAAGATGGTCTGGTGTTTCTTCCTTTTCATTCATGTCTTAAAAGAAGAGGGTACAGTTCTTAACCTCATTATCTACTTTACAAATTGAGATTATTCCTTCCCTACTTTTAAGAAAATATGAATCAGTTCTTGCTTCTTTATTCTAAGCTTGCAAGTGTTAGTCACTCATTTGTGTCTGACTCTTTGTGACCCCATGGCCTGTAGCCCGCCAGGCACCTCTGTCCATGGAATTCCCCAAATAAGAATACTGCAGTGGGTAGCCTTTCCTTTCTCCAGGGGATCTTCCCAGCACAGCGATCAAACCTGGGTCTCCTGCATTACAGGTAGATTCTTACCACCTGAGCCACCAGGGAAGCCCTTATTCTAAGCTCAGTATCATAAATAGGATGACCAGAACCATTCTGTTTAAGCTTTGCATCTAGTATGATTATTAACAGTGCGCTCTTTCATGTTTCAAAACTGTGTTGGCTGAGTCTTTATGTGCTTACCCTGCCCATAAGGTCTTTTGTAAAGGAGAGGAGAAGGTTTATTGGTCGGGTGTGATGAGAGAGGAACAAGAACCTGAAACATGTCCTTTTGTGGGCTCCATGTGGCTTAAGGGCTCCATCAGACTCTATGCTATTTCTCAGTCTGATTTTCTGAGAAGCTTTGTACTTGGTGTTCCCTTAAATGGAAATGTTCTTCTTCTTAAACCCTATGTGCATTTTATTTCGGCTCTTGCTCACAGCTGAGCTTGTTAGAGACTACGGGGGCCGCCTCTATCAGGTATGACCTCATCTGCACCAATCTCCGCCCATGCTACTTACTTTTCTTCATAAGATGCATTCCTGCAAGGCATATTATGCACTTATTCTCTTAATGTCTGTGTACCTGCTACATCTCTGCATTAGGATTGAAACTTATGAGCGAAGGGACATTTTGCCTATTACACTAACTCCTATGGAGTCTGGCACTTTGCGTTTTGCTCCATAAACATCTTTTGAAAGAAGAAACTCATTCATCTTGCATAATACACGTCAGTTATCTCTTCCAACTGCACACATTGCACATCAAACAACTTCTGCTCAAAGTTTTTTTTTTTTTTTAATCAGTTTTCCACTCATGCTGAATTAAGTCAAAAGAATCTCAGCCTGACATTTCAAATATTACAGGTAAGTGGTAGGGAAAGGAAATTAAAAGTACTTGCAAATACCATGGTATGTATTTTATATATAAGGAACTACTTCATGTGTGAAGACAATCAAGAGGAATTATACAATTTGAAAATATAATGAATAGAGGCACCTGGGACCAAACCCAGAAAAACCTCATGCAATAATGATAACTCTTGCAACAGAAAACAATGGAAATCTGTTTCATATCAAGAGAAGGTCTTGACAGACCAGTGCCATTGGAGAGCTGACTTGTGTGACACACTGCTTGATCTGAGGCACCTTATGAATACTATTTACAAAAATGGAGACAATTTCAACAGAACATTGGGAATCAATTACAGCAGGAGCAGTGGCTAAACTAGGTCTGTTTCTCTTCCCTGGAGAAGAGTCAGGAATATAGAAAAGGAATATGTGATGAATCAGCATATATTAGATGAACAGACATAGTCTGCACAACCCCAGAGAACATAAAGGTATCAAACAACAAAGACATGTTTTCAATTAAAATGAGAAAAATCTGAGTACTAGAGTTGCAAATATGAGATGGAGGTTTTTCATGCATTTGCACATTTCAAAACACCCTTCACAGGAATATCAGGACAGAATGAAGAATGTGATGGGACAATTTAACTGGATTACAAATGTATGAAATAATCTATCTGAAAGAGGTGGGACCTGACCTAAGTTACCTTGTGCTGCTGCTGCTGCTAAGTCACTTCAGTCGTGTCCGACTCTGTGTGACCCCATAGACGGAAGCCCACCAGGCTCCCCTGTCCCTGGGATTCTCCAGGCAAGAACACTGGAGTGGGTTGCCATTTCCTTCTCCAAAGTTACCTTGTAAATGAGGCAAATTTGTAAGACTAATGGCAACTCTGATTTCACAACTCTTATTGTACTCATCCCATTACATTTTTCATTATAGCTGTACGTATACTTTATTTCAACTGCTAGAAGACAGACAATGAGATAGAATATCCCCATGTTTCACCTGCATTATTTTCATAGCACTCAGCAAACTTTGGATCCACGATAGACAGTAGACAGATCCGAGTTCATGAAAGCAGTTATGCTCCACAGTACTTTGGTTTCCTATGGTCAACATCCCAGCAAAAACCATTTGCATACTTGCGAATTCTTGAGCTGACAGACACTTAAAATGCAATCACTGTCAAGCTGGCTTTAAACTTCATTGCTGCAAGATCGAGACTCACCAGCAGCATATGCTTACCAATGATTAGCTGTCAAGTTCAAGCAAAAATTACAGCCGAGAGAGAGCAAGACAAGCCAGTTGGAAAATATAATTTTGGCTTTGTAGCTTTTTTGTTTATTGTGTCTTGTTGGGTCATTGTCAATCGGTGCCAACTCGGAGGCAGCCCCTACAGGAATCTACTAAGCAGAAAATCTATATATTTTAATATGTTTCTGCTGGTCCTGATGTGGAAGTCATTTAGCTGAAACAAGACTAATATAAAAACCAAGTCTCTGTGGTTTTACTTGCCTTTTCTCAGTGCTTTTTGGAGTCATATTCCTTTCTAAATTGAGTCAGAGTGGATGACCAACCTCACTGAAAGTTTTCAGATTTTTTTTGTTACAGCAGATATGGCATAATGACACTAGTTTCTGGCCCCTCACATTTTGGAAAATAAAATCCTTAAAAGCATTCTCACAATCACTTGAACTCATAGAATGTCTTCCCTGTATAAAAGTTTATGATTACTGAAACATTATCACTAAGGGCGCAGCTAAAAGTATGTTATAAATAAAGCAGAAAAACTGCTTACTATAGATAATTTTACTGTCATTAACAGATGACCTGAACTCTCTTTAATTTGTGACATTGACCAACCAAACGAACTTTCTAAAAAGAGAAACTGTTTCAAAGAAAAATCCATAGGATCTAACATACATCAAATGGATTAAAATATTTTAAATAGCCCATTAGAAATATTCTAGAAAAACTCTCTGAGATGTACTAGTCAACATTTAGCTAATGTATGTGACACAACTTTTCAAACTAAAGTTGCATATATATATATATATATACTTTATATATAGTTATATACACACAAAATCTACATGTTTGCTTGAAAACACAATAAATTATATAGTATTTTAAGGATTTTTCTATAGGATCATATTTATTCTAAAATAAATTAGGGTGCTGGAGAGGGTGTGGAGAGAAGGGAACCCTCTTACACTGTTGGTGGGAATGCAAACTAGTACAGCCACTATGGAGAACAGTGTGGAGATTCCTCATAAAACTGGAAATAGAACTGCCATATGATCCAGCAATTGCACTCCTGGGCATACACACCGAGGAAACCAGAATTGAAAGAGACACATGTACTCCAATGTTCATTGCAGCACTGCTTATAGTAGCCAGGACATGGAAGCAACCTAGATGTCCATCTGCAGATGAATGGATAAGAAAGCTTTGGTACATATACACAATGGAGTATTTTTCAGCCATCAAGAAGAATGCATTTGAATCAGTTTTAATGAGGTGGATGAAATTGGAGCCAATTATACAGAGTGAAGTAAGCCAGAAAGAAAAACATCAATACAGTATACTAACGCATATATATGGAATTTAGAAAGATGGAATCCTGAACCCTGTATACAAGACTGCAAAAAAGACATAGACATATAGAACAGTCTTTGGGACTCTGTGGGAGAGGGTGAAGGTGGGATGATTGGGGAGAACGGCATTGTTGCATGTATATTATCATAAGTGACCAGTCCAGGTTCGACGCATGATACAGGATGCCTGGGGCTGGTGCACGGGAATGACATGGAGGGAGGATATGGGGAGGAGGGAGGTGGGAGGGGGGTTCGGGAGGGAGAGCACATGTACACCCGGGGAGGATTCATGTCAATGTATGGCAAAACCAACCAATATATTAATGTAAGGTAATTTGCCTCCAATAAAATAAATTAAAAAAAATAAAATAAAATAAATTAAGGTGATTCAGCATATTTACAATAGGGACAAGATATCATATAGTATACAGCCCCATGAATAGTGTTCTTATTTTCATACTCAAGTCTTTAATTCATTTTTAACTTCACATTTAAGTTTTCATTGTGGTAGTTTCTAAAATCATCTTCAAACTCATATTCATATGCAAAGCCACAATTTAGCTACAGTTACAGACATTCCACATACACTGGAATTTGGGGATCATTCCATCAAATCTATTCATCTCAGTGAGGAGCAAACTGACCCTTAAAAATACACTGACCTGTCCAAAGTCAATGCACGCTATTGATTCACGGAATGACCGCTCTGACCCTTTTAACAGGAAGATGGTAAAAGCAGAAAAGGAGTGTATCAAAACAAACACGAGGGTTAAAACTGTCCCATACTGAGTTCTGTACCTTTGTCCTGTGTCACTTCCGAGGTAACTTCAGAATCGACTTTAATGGATTTCAAGCATTTGGATCCTTAGGTTTCTGAGTCTGTAGGAGACTGAATGCAGCAATTTATAATTTTGGAGCACGGGACACGTGAAAGGCGGAGACATTGGAGGGAAACACGAGATGAAGTAAGACAGCACAGGAGTCATAGGGCATAAAGATACAAAGATAGTTTTAAAATCCACTCTTCTGGACTCATGCAATGAAGAAGCAAATCACCCCAGGCACACTAATAGCTCCTGAGGAGACCTGCACATGGTGCCCAGGTAAGGGAGGGCTTAGGGATCACGGATGTGGAAAGGAGGGGGCATTGCATACACAGGTGTCCGCAGGGTGAAGGGCAGTGCATGATGATGTCAGCAAGGGTTCTGTCCACAACGGGTGATGTAAGATAAACTTCCTCATAAAGGATAACCTTCAACTTTCCAGAAAATGCACTTACAAGGACCTCCTCATTTCCTGAAAATGCTGGTTAAATAAGATAACCATCTACCACGTGACAGGTTTAGAAGGTTAAAAAAATGAGTAACAAGAAAAAGCAAAACCTGATATTGCATGGGATTACACACGATTACATGTGATTGTATGAGGAAACATTGGCTATCTTAACTCACAACATGTGTGTGTGTAAGAGGGACAGAGAGAAGACCTGGGAACGTGAAAGAACTGTAACTGAAGGTTTATTTCATGCCCAGGATGTATGGACTAGTTTAGTCATAGAAAAAGACCACTTTAACCTGTGATTCATGGGGTCGCGGAGAGTCGGACACGACTGAGCAGCTGAACTGAACTGAACTGAACCTGACTCAAGTGTGCAAATGGGACAGGGATGGTTTAGCTGGACAAACATATTCCACCATTTATTAATCCACCCACATCTACTTCCCTTATCTAACTTTCACTTTCCTTGAGAACTTCACAGGATCCTGTTAGATAGTCCAGGAAGTTATCCCTTTAGTTCATGTCAAATTCATCAATAGATAGAGAAGACTGATGGCAGAACAAATAATTATCTCCTTTGTTCACCATCCAAAAACACGAGAGAACTGCATCCTCGGGGAGAGAGGAGGAGGATGAGACATAGAAAAGTGGACAGATTCCGATCTGTTGTGAGATTAGTTGAAAAGCCCTGACAAAGAGCAGTATGGAAGGTGGGGTGGGGATGGACACCAGAGAAACGTTACTGGTGTTCAGTCACCCAGTCATGTCTGACTCTCTGTGACCCCATGGGCTGAAGCACGCCAGGCCTCCCTGTCCCTCTATCTCCTGAAGTTTGCCCAAGTTCGTGTCCATTGCATCATTGATGCCATGGGCTTCCCAGATGGTGCTAGTGGTTAAGAACCTGACTGCCAATGCTGGAGACATAGAGGCAGGGTTCCATCCCTCAGTAGGGAAGATCCCCTGGAAGAGGAACTGGCAACCCACTCCAGTACTCTTGCCTGGAGAATCCCATGAACAGAGGAGCCTGGCAGACTACAGTCCAATGGGTCACAAAGGGTTGGACACGACTGAAGCAACTTAGCACGCATGCAGAGAAGCTGAGCATGTTTTCATATACCTGCTGGTGATGTGTAGGTCTTCTTTGGAGAAAAGTATATTCAAGTTCTTTGCCCATTTATCAATCAGGGAAACACAAGGAGGTGTCAAAAAAAATCAGGATTTGCTGGCATTCACAGAAGCTCATTTTAAAAAGCAAGGTGTAGCAATTTATGTCAGACATGTATATGCATCCACCTATTTCTGAAATAGTCTTTGCATTTTATCTTTTGCTATTGGTTTTAGTCACTAAGTTCTGTCTGACTCTTTTGAGACCCAATGGACTGTAGCCCACCAGGCTCTTCTGTCCATTGGATTCTCCAGTCAAGAAAACTGGAGTGGGTTGACATTCCCTTCTCTAGGGAATCTTCCTGACACAAAGATTGAACCTGCATCTTCTGCTTTGGTAGGTGGATTCTTTACCACTGAGCCACAAGGGAAGCCTGCATTTTATCTACTTATTTATTTTCATGCATAAATGATAAATTGTAAAATTTAAGGTAATGTCTTTAAAAACTAATAGAGAAAAATTTGTACTTCTTTGAAACTTTCGAGAACCTGGCATTTGCTTTCATTCTGGCTGAATTATATTGCAAGACTTAAGTATCCAAATTACAAAAGTATATGGAAATACCTCAATCATAAAGATAAATCATTATGAAGACTTAAGTTGTACATGTAAATGACATCATTGATAATTTCATTCACTTGTATTTTAACTGTATTAAACTTTACTTTTACTGGATAATTTAATTGGGTATAGACTTTGTTTGCCCATTCCTTGTTCAAGAAAAATTAAATTAAAAATCAAACATTTAAAGCTGTTTTATGCTAGAGATATTCATTTATCTATTCTCCCTTAACTTCATATATGGTTTTGGGTGTGTCCCCAGTCTGCCTGGGGCCAGAGGAAATTAACAAAAATCTATGTAACTAGATTATATATATTCTGGTGTACTTTACCAGCAGTGTCTGAAGACAGATAAAAATCCAGAAATGGAGCCCTGGAAACTCTGACTCCAGGAGTCTGCAAACACTAGAGGAAGGCAGACTCTCAAAAGTAACTGGGATGAATTTGCTTGACAATCCTCACCTTCTAGAAATGCCTCATTTCTCAATTTTTCTAACTCAGTTTTCCCTGTCTTAAGCTCCAATTATTCAGGACACCGGGGCAGTTTAATCTCAGTCCCATCATTTGGATTTTTTCATCATCTCTCAGTTAGATCCTAAGAGAAGCCCAGTGTGCAGGCAGTCCAGCATAAACAAGAAAGGAGCCACTATCTTGAGGTCATTCTGCGCTGCCCTTTAGGTCAAGATCAAGTCTTGGTGACTCATTTTATATCAGAGTCCCTGTTTGCGGCACAGCATGGGATGCCTCTCACATGAAGGATTGGTCACAGCCGACCCCAGCGATGTCCTGTAACACGTGGAGCTGGGAAGACCATCTTTGAGGATCTACTACTTCCTGTCCTGCCAGAAGTCCTAACACACCCAGACCCACGGCCCACTTTGTGGGGTGCAGCCTGAGCAATCTAGAGGGTCTTATGCTCTAAAGGACCCTAAACTTAGAGTTTAATGCTCTGTGATGAAGTCCTAAAAGTCTGAATATTTTTATCTTTGCATTCGTGTTTTGTTAAGTGAAATTAAATGGGACACAAAATGACTGCAGATGGTGGCTGCAGCCATGAAATTAAAAGACACTTACTTCTTGGAAGGAAAGTTATGACCAACCTTGATAGTATATTAAAAAGCAGAGACATTACTTTGCCAACAAAGGTCCGTCTAGTCAAGGTTATGGTTTTTCCAGTAGTCATGTATGGATGTGACAGTTGGACTGTGAAGAAAGCTGAGCACTGAAGAATTGATGCTTTTGAACTGTGGTGTTGGAGAAGACTCTTCAGAGTCCCTTGGACTGCAAGGAGACCCAACCAGTCCATCCTAAAAGAAATCAGTCCTGGGTGTTCATTGGAGGAACTGATGCTAAAGCTGAAACTCCAATACTTTGGCCCCCTCATGTGACGAGTTGACTCACTGGAAAAGACTCTGATTCTGGGAGGGATTGGGGGCAGGAGGAGAAGGGGATGACAGAGGATGAGATGGCTGGATGGCATCATCGACTCGATGCATATGAGTTTGGGTGAACTCCGGGAGTTGGTGATGGACAGAGGGGACTGGCGTGCTGCAATTTATGGGGTTGCAAAGAGTTAGACACAACTGAGTGACTGAACTGAACTGAACTGAACTGGAACATGCACTCAGGGGCTTGGAGCCCTAGTTCTCAAGAGATCTCACCTCCCACCAACAAACCCCTCTTCTTTTCCTGGACAAGCTCTCATTTGCTGTTTAATGTATTAAAAATTAAATAGATTCTGATTTCAATTTTTTTGATATATCCCCAGAAATGGTATTACTGGATTGATTTGTAGTTGTGCTTTTAATTTTTTGAGGAGACTCCCTTACTTTTTTCCACAGTGGTTGTACCTACCAACAGTGCAGGAGTGTTCCAATTTCTGTGTTCCCCATTCTCTTAATTACTTTTGAAAGTATCCATCTGAATAGGTGTGAAGTGATACCTCACTGTGGTTTTGATTTGCATTTCCCTAGTGACTAATGTCACCTCAGCTTCCCAGGTGGTTCTAGAGGTAAAGAACCAGACTGCCAATGCAAGAGACATAAGAGGCGGGGGTTCCATCCATGGGTGGGGAAGATCCCCTGGAGGAGGAAATGGCAGCCCACTTCAGTATTCCTGCCTGGAGAATCCCATGGACAGAGGAGCCTGGTGAACTACAGTCCATCAGGTCGCAAAGGGTCGGACATGACTAAAGTGACTTAGCATGCATGCAGAGAAGCTAAGCGTGTTTTCATATACCTTCTGGTGATGTATAGGTCTTCTTTGGAGAAATGTATATTCAAGTCATTGGCCATATATCAATCAGGCTATTTCTTTGGTCTTTGTTTTGTTTGGGTTTTGCTACTGAGTTGTAGGAGTTCCTGGATATTGACCCAACAGATAATTTGAAAATATGTTGTCTCATCCTGAAGGTGGGCTTTTCACTCTGTTCATAGTTTCCTTTCCTGTGCAGAAGCTTTTCAGTGTGATGTGGCCCCATTTGTATGTACTTTTGTTTCCTAATTTTTGGTGTGGTATCTCAAAAACTTAAGAGGATAGACATCATGATTATTCGCACCACCGCCACAAGAAAAATGTTTTCCACTTTAACATGTAATGGATTTATTATTATTTAAAATAAAAACATATATAAAAATGAATGTAAAAAGTTAAACATCTGTTTAAGATAATATTAAACCCATTAATATTATACTGCATCATTGTATTTATATATTTTATATATTATATACTACATATTATATAGCACCATTTTATGTTATAACACAGGTGAAATAACACAAGAGTACAATGTACACAATTCATTTAGATTCAGTTGCTCAGTCGTGTCAAACTCTAAGACCCCATGGACTGCAGGACCCCAGGCTTCCCTGTCCATCACCAACTCCCAGACCTTGCTCCAACTCATGTCCATTAAGTCAGTGATACCATCCAGCCATCTCATCCTCTGTCATCCCCTTCTCCTCCTGCTTCAATCTTTCCCAGCATCAGGGTCTTTTCAAATGAGTCAGTTCTTCGTATCAGGTGGTCAAAGTACTGGAGTTTCAGCTTCAGCATCAGTCCTTCCAATGAATATTCAGGACTGATTTCTTTTAGGATGGACTGGTTGGGTCTCCTTGCAGTCCAAAGGACTCTCAAGAGTCTTCTCCAACACCACAGTTCAAAAGCATCAATTCTTCAGTGCTCAGTTTTCTTTATGGTTCAACTCTCACATCCATACATGACTACTGGAAAAACGATAGCTTTAACTACACAGACCTTTGTTTGCAAAGTAATGTCTCTGCTTTTTAATATGTTGTCTAAGTTGGTCATAGTTATTCTTCCAAGGAGCAAGTATCATTTAATTTCATGGCTGCAGTCACTATCTGCAGTGATTTTAGAGCTCTCCAAAATAAAATCTGTCACTGTTTCCATTGTTTCCCCATAGTTGCCATGAAGTGATGGGACCAGATGCCATGATCTTAGTTTTCTGAATGTTGAGTTTTAAGCCAGCCTTTCAATTTCATCAAGAGGCTCTTTAGTTCTTCACTTTCTGCCATAAGGTGGTGTCATCTGCATATCTGAGGTTATTAATATTTCTCCCGGAAATCTTGATTCCAGCTTGTGCTTCTTCCAGCCCAGCGTTCCTCATGATGTACTCTGCATATAAGTTAAATAAGCAGGGTGACACTGTACAGCCTTAACATACTCCTTTCCCTGTTTGGAACCAGTCCATTGTTCCATGTCCAGTTCTAACTGTTGCTTCTTGACCTGCATACAGATTTCTCAGAAGGCAGGTAAGGTGGTCTGGTATTCCCATTTCTTGAAGTATTTTCCACAGTTTGTTGTGGTCTACACAGTCAAGGACTTTGGTGTAATCAATAAAGCAGAAGTATATGCTTTTCTAGAAATCCCTTGCTTTGTCTATGACCCTACAAATGCTGGTAATTTGATCTCTGGTTCATCTTCCTTTTCTAAAACTAACTTGAACGTCTGGAAGTTCACAGTTCACATACTGTTGAAGCCTGGCTTGTAGAATTCTGAGAATTATATTGCTAGCGTGTGAGGCAAATGCAACTGTGGAGTAGTCTGAACATTCTCTGGCATTGCCCTTCTTTGGGATTGGAATGAAAACTGACCTTTCCAGTCCTGTGGCCACTGCTGAGATTTCCAAATTTGCTGGCATAATGAGTGCTGCTCTTTCAACAGCATCATCTTTCAGGATTTGAAATAGCTCAACTGGAATTCTGTCACCTCCACTAGCTTTGTTTGTAGTGATTCTTCCTAAGGCCCATATGACTTCACATTCCAGGATGTCTGGCTCTTGGTGAGTGATCACACCATCGTGGTTTTCTGGGTCCTGAAGGTCTTTTTTGCATAGTTCTTCTGTGTATTCTTGCCACCTCTTCTTAATATCTTCTGCTTCTGTTAGGTCCATACTGCTTCTGTCCTTTATTGAGCCCATCTTTGCATGAAATGTTCCCTTGGTCTCTCTAATTTTCTTGAAGAGATCTCTAGTCTTTCCCATTCTATTGTTTTCTCTGTTTCTTTGCATTGATCACTGGGAAAGGTTTTCTTATCTCTCCTTGCTGTACTTTGGAACTCTGAATTCAAATGAATATCTTTCCCGTTCTCCTTTGCCTTTAGCTTCTCCTTTCTCAGCTATTTGTAGGGCCTCTTCAGGCAACATTTTGCCTTTTTGCATTTCTTTTTCTTGGGGATGGTCTTGACCATTGTCTTCTGTACAGTGTCATGAATTTCCATCCATAGTTCTTCAGGCACTCTATCTATCAGATCTAGTCCCTTGAATCCATTTGCTATGTCCACTGTATAATCATAAGGGATTTGATTTAGGTCATATCTGAATGGTCTAGCGGTTTTCCCTACTTTCTTCAATTTAAGTCTGAATTTGGCAATCAGGAGTCCATGATCTGAGCCACAGTCAGCTCCCAGTCTTGTTTTTGCTCTCTGTATAGAGCTTCTCCATCTTTGGCTGCAAAGAATATAATCAATCTGATTTCGATATTGACCATCTGGTGATGTCTATGTGTAGAGTCTTCTCGTATTGTTGGAAGAGGGTGTTTGCTATGACCAATGCGTTCTCTTGACAAAACTCTATTAGCCTTTGCCCTGCTTCATTCTGTAGTCCAAGGCCAAATTTGAATGTTACTCCAGGTGTTTCTTGACTTCCTACTTTTGCATCCCTGTGCCCTATGACGAAAAGGACATCTTTTTTGGGTGTTAGTTCTAAAAGGTCTTGTAGGTCTTCATAGAACCATTCAACTTCAGCTTCTTCAGCATTACTGGTCGGGGCATAGACTTGTATTACTGTGTTATTGAATGGTTTGCCTTGGAAATGAACAGAGATCATTCTGTCATTTTTGAAAATGTACCCAAGTTCTGCATTTTGGACTCTTTTGTTGACTGTGAGGGCTACCCCATTTCCTCGAAGGGATTCTTGCTCACAGTAGTAGATATAGTGGTCATCTGAATTAAATTTGCCTATTCCAGTCTATTTTAGTTCGCTGATTCCTAAAATGTCGATGTTTGCTCTTGCCATCTCCCATTTGATCGTTTCTAATTTACCTTGATTCATGGACCTAACATCCCAGGTTCCTATGCAATATTGTTCTTTACAGCATCGGACTTTACTTCCATCACCAGTCACATCCACAACTGGGTGCTGTTTTCACTTTTGCTCCATCTCTTAATTTTTTCTGGAGTTATTTCTCCACCCTTCTCTAGTAGTATTTTGGGTACCTACCAAACTGGGGTTGGAAGGTACTGGGGATGTTCATCTTTCAGTGTCACATCTTTTTGCCTTTTCATATTGTTCATGGGTTCTCAAGGCAGGATGCTGAAATGGTTTGCCAGACCTTTCACCAGTGGACCATATTTTGTCATAATGTCAAAATGTACAAATTTAAGGAGCTCTATATTAAAAATGAGAATACAATGTTCTTTACTGTATATATTATACTGCAGAAGAGAAGCTAAAAAGAAAATATAAATATAAATAAATCACTAGGAAAAATGGAAAAAAGAGAGCTTCACTCTCAATTTCCTAACAAGGATTAAGTTTGCTCCAAATGAAACAAATAATCATAACATCAGCAGGTTTGAAAGTGTAAGAGTTGCTGAGAAACTCATTAAAGGAAAAATCACAATACCCAGGGTTTGCAAGAACCCATCTTCCCTCGTTCATCAGATTTTACTGTGTTGGAAATAAAGAACATGTTAAATGCACAGTGATCAACAAAGTGGTTTTACCATTTTCAGTCAGCCTTCTATTTTTTTTACCTCTGTGCTGCAAACAACAGTCAAAAGTTACAGCTTTAGAGGTCAGTGGTTTTTCCTTGTGATTCTCTCTTTGCTGAGTTTGATGTTTGATTTACCTTCATCAGAAAAGTTAAGGTTGTGGTATATATCTTTGAGGGTAAAAAAATTATGGAAACACTGCCAGTAACAAGCAAAATGAATCATAGTCTGGATATGAGCCAATTATTGGTTTCTTAGAATTTCAACACTTCCATTTTTTGTGCTAAGGTAATTCTATCACTTGGTTGGCTCTGCCAGTTTCCTTAACCTGAGTTTCAGAGTTTTTTGTCATCATCTTCAAACTCAAAGTCCTGCACTCTGAAATACACAGGAGTCCATAGAGACAAGGGGCTGTTTCATAGAATTCTGTAGCTATTTCTAAATATCATTTTTTGATTTCTTGGTAGTACTTTTATTTCTATAGTTGCTATTTGTGTTTCCTCAGCATGAGTGTTAGGACAAAAAAATTGGCTAAGTTATGTTTACTAAGATCCATTATGAAATATAGTACTTTTATAAATCTTGTGCATTTTAAAATTCTAACTTCCTTTTCAGGGAAAATAATATCAATTCAACTTTAAATTGTACATAAAAGTATACATTAATAAAAGGTGTAACATTTAAACATTGTGGAATTATGCACAATAAACTCTTTAGCAGACTCTGTGATAAAGACAGCCTACCTTTTTCAAAATTCTCAAAAAATAAAATTGAATTGCATAAGAAAGGAGGGAAGAATATTAAAATCATAGGAATTTAAAGCTGAAACGGGCTTTCAAGAATTGGTAGAATGTAATTTACCTTTGAAGGCAATGTTTTTATGTGTAAATACATATAATTATAAGCCAATATGGTAAAGTTTCCCTGTTTCTGGATAAATTTAGGGCAAGCTTCATAACATTTCTGGTAAAAAAATAAAAACAGTTCTCTGATTAATTGCATTTAAAAAACAGAGTGTTTATAATAAAATAATAGATACACTTAGTCTATGGTTACAATTAAAATGTATAATAAAATAATAAGTACCTCCAGTCTATGGTCATTAGAATTATGGTAATCAAACTTGAAAGCAAATTTTCAACCTCTTTCTTTTATGAGCTCTGGGCTGAGTAAGCTGATCATTTTGACCCTGAGCTGGCTTATCTTATTTTCTCTTCTCCAGAATCCCACCAGCTTGATAACTATGGTCACCACCCCTCAGAGGTCACAGCAGGGCATGGTGATGAGCCAGCCATGCATTCTCCAGAGCTAGTGCATCCACGTACTTGACCATTCCCCACGGAGGGTTTTCGTCAGTTCTTCAGAACGCCTCTCCATTTCCTAACACTAGAAAGGTAGCTCACTTGAAGCTACAGAAAAGCTCTTCCCAGCTGGAATCCTATAGCTCCACCTCTAGGAATCTGGTGGCCACTTCTTCAGCAGCTCAAGGCTGCACTTCTAGACAGGATTTCACATTCTACTCAAAATACTTCTATACTCTTTACCCAAACAAGCACTAAGCATGCAATCTCCATGGATGAGCAGCCCCTTCTCAATCTAGACTCAGTGAATCTAACCACACAATCATTCACTCAGCGCCCCATGACTCTAAGCCTACAATGTGTGCATGTCCGTTCAGTTCAGTTCAATCGCTCAGTCATGTCCGACTCTCTGTGACCCCATGAATCACAGCACGCCAGGCCTCCCTGTCCATCACTAACTCCCAGAGTTCACCCAAATTCATGTCCATAGAGTTGGTGATGCCATCCAGCCATCTCATTCTCTGTCGTCCCCTTCTCCTCCCACCCCCAACCTTTCCCAGCATCAGAGTCTTTTCCAGTGAATGAACTCGTCGCATGAGGTGGCCAAAGTATTGCAGTTTCAGCTTTAGCATCAGTCCTTCCAATGAACACCCAGGATTGATCTCCTCTAGAATGGACTGGTTGGATCTCCTTATCACTTCAGTTGTGTCCAATTCTTTGTGACCCTATGGACCATAGCCTGCCAGGCTCCTCTGTCCATGAGATTCCCCAGGCAAGAATACTGGAGTGGGTTGCCATGCCCTCCTCCAAGGGATCTTCTCGACCCAGCTATCAAACCCAAGTCTCCTCCATCTCCTGCACTAGCAGGAGGGTTCTTTCCCAGTAGCATCATCTGAGAAGCCTGCAGAGGAGACATTTAGCACTCTAAGGATCTCACTTGACTTAAGGGAGAAACAAATACCCATCATCTATCCCTTCCTATGGGATGAAGAGGAGAAGGGGATGGCACACTTACAACTGACTCCCAAGATCTCCCGATCTATAGAAATGCTCCTCTTGGCTTCTCAAAATCTCCTAAGGGATGCAATTATACAAAAACCTCCGGGTAAATAAACATTCGCGTTTCTTCAACCTTTTAAGTAAGCAATGCTTGGTGGCCTCATATCTCATATTTGAATAAGTTGGAATCAGCCAACATTGAGAAGCAGAGAGTTTTAAAAATATTTTGCTAAATGTAACATTTGTCATGATTCAGTTGCAGTTGACATTCCATAATTTATAACAATCCACAACTGTCACAGCTCCTAGGTAACACAAGCTGAAAGTTGTGTGACTTCTGACCTCTCCCTCTAGAAAGTACATAAGATAACACGTCTGCAAGATGTCATCCAGGTCTTAAGAAAAGGGCTACAGAGAGGGTTTGCAGAGACTACCCTGAGGAAGGTAAAGTTTCTGCCAAACGCACCAATGCCAGCCTGTTACCTACACTCAACATATTACCTAGACGGCTCGTTTAACACCAAGTTGCATAGGTACTGGATGAAAACCATAGTTCTCTTGCCTTGCTCCCACCAACCCCCACCTTTAGCAGATGTCAACATAAATCTTTAAGTCAGAGGGTCCAGAGATAGAAAGGAAGCTACAAACAAACAAAAAAACAAGGAACCAGCTGGGACTAAGATGGAGATGAATCTGACCTCCAACAGACCCTGAATCTCTTTATATGATTTTACTACATTAGCATACTAAATGGCATACCTACTTGTGGTCTAGCCATGACCAAAAAAGGATAAAATAGGTCTGGCACCCTCTGCCTTGAAAAGTCCCACTCCTTGCCCTGTAGACAAATGCATATAATTCTCCTTCATTTCTTTCCTGGTGACTCAGATGGTAAAGAATCTGCCTGTAATACAGGAGACCCAAGTTCAATTCTTGGGTTGGGAAGATCCCCTGGAGAAGGTCATGACAACCCACTCTAGTATTCTTGCCTGCAGAATTCTGTGGACAGAGGAGCCTGGTGGGCTACAGTTCGTGGGGTTACACAAAGTAGGGCAGGACTGAGTGACTAACACTTACACTTTCCTCCTCTGTCTTTATTCTTTACAAATCCCTCTGGCTACATGGGAGAAGCTAGCTTGGGATCTAAGTTCCCACTTCTTCATTCTATGGCCATGAATAAAGTTTGTGCTGCATGCATCTCAGCTTCAGTTTCATTATTCGCAACCAGAATGGAAAAATAAACCTCCCCCACTAAGGCAGAGAGTCTCAGCCAGACAAAGTCCCCAGCACAGTCCATAGGACTTAACTCAGTAACAGTTCTTTGATTTCAAAGCACGGAGACAGGATATCAACTGTCCAGGTACGTTAGCATTATGACGTGTTCTGCTGGAGAACGGTAATTTTATAACATTATTTAGGGAAAGGGATGTTGAGCATTTTTTCATGTGTTTGTTAGCCATCTTTATGTCTTCTTTGGAGAAATGTCTGTTTAGTTCTTTGGCCCATTTTTTGATTGGGTCATTTATTTTTCTGGAATTGAGCTGCAGGAGCTGCTTGTATATTTTGGAGATTAATCCTTTATCAGTTGTTTCATTTGCTATTATTTTCTCCCATTCTGAAGGCTGTCTTTTCACCTTACTTATAGTTTCCTTTGCTGTGCAGAAGCTTTTGATTTTAATTAGGTCAACATCCCTCATAATCAGAGAAATGCAAATCAAAACCACAATGAGATACCATTTCACACCAGTCAGAATGGCTGCTATCCAGAAGTCTACATGCAATAAATGCTGGAGAGAGTGTGGAGAAAAGGGAACCCTCTTACACTGTTGGCGGGAATGCAAACTACTACAGCCACTGTGGAGAACAGTGTGGAGATTCCTCAAAAAACTGGAAATAGAACTGCCATATGATCCAGCAATCGCACTCCTGGGCATACACACTGAGGAAACCAGAATTGAAAGAGACACATGTACTTCAATGTTCATTGCAGCACTGTTTATAATAACCAGGACATGGAAGCAACCTAGATGTCCATCTGCAGACGAATGGATAAGAAAGCTTTGGTACATATATACAATGGAGTATTACTCAGCAATTAAAAAGAATGCATTTGAATCAGTTCTAATGAGGTAGATGAAACTGGAGCCTATTATACAGAGTTAAGTAAGCCAGAAAGAAAAACACCAATACAGTATACTAACGCATATATATAGAATTTAGAAAGATGCAAATGATAACCTTCGAGACAGCAAAAGAGACACAGATGTATACAACAGTCTTTGGGACACTGTGGGAGAGGGTGAGGGTGGGATGATTTGGGAGAATGGCATTGAAACATGTATGTTGTCGTATGTGAAACAAATCACCAGTTCAGGGTTGATGCATGTTACAGGATGCTCGGGGCTGGTGTGCAGGGATGACCCAGAAGGAGGATAAAGGGAGGAGGGAGGTGGGAAGGGGGTTCAGGAAGGGGAACTCATGTATACCCAGGGGGGATTCATGTCAATGTATGGCAAAACCAACCAATATAATATTGTAAAATAATTAGCGTCCAATAAAAAAAAAATTAAAAAAAAGAAAGAGCTAGGAAAAATGAATAAAATTTTTAAAAAAACAACATTATTTAGGGAAAGGTGTTATATCATTCAAGTGGCTGCTAAATAGTCAGAGCTGCCCGCTTCTTCCCAGGAGGATCATCTATTAGAAAATATATAAAGAGGTCAACTGGACCGGACTCAGGCTGGACACCCCTGCTTCTTCTGCCCGTCCCCTCATTGGAGGCACACACACCAAATGCCCCCTCCAACCCCCAATAGGGGTGCAGACCTGACTACAGGTCACCTGTTCTGTTCTGCCTTCCTGCATCCATTCAAAGCCAACAGCCCAGTTCTAGACTTTCTTTCCCTTTGATGCCAACAAAGATGTACAAATGCATTTTCTTCCCTTCTCAATAAGTCACAGAATGTCTTCTGATGACTTTTAGTGGTTGAAGAAACTAGATTTTCCTTTAGTTTTCCGTGTACCTATTGATATTTTATGAATTTATCTATACTGATTTTATAAGAGGTTTCATTTGAAGTTTTACTTTGTCAAACAAGTGATTTTTCAGTGAAACTATCTTTCAAATTTCAAATAAATCTTTAAAGTCAGTCTCAGAACATAATACAGATTCAAGAAATAAGACTTAGTTTGGCTGGAGCAGTTAGGTGGCAGGAGTCAACAGGAGGCCCAGAGTCACCCAACATCTGAGAGTCTCTGAGAGTCAACGCAGAACCAGCTGAGAGGTTAGGAAATCAGAGATAGAACTTGAGGTCAGGGCTTCTCTGCTCTCCCTTGGATCTCACCAACACAGTGAGTGATTTCCTACATCATCTCTTGGGCCTTGTTTTCCTGCTCGCCAAGTGTGAGTGCTGCAGGAGACGGTCTCCTTTCCAATCTAATTACCTGCATCGAATCCTTGATGATTATTCATGACCTGTGACTAATTTGGCAAGACCATTCAGCAAGGGTGCTCCCAAAGAAAACTCTCATTGTGACACCCACGCATTTTCCCCAGGTTGGCTACCCTCGCAGGAAAGAAGGTAATGATGAGTCATACAAAATAAATTCTTTAGATATCAAAATAGAATCCAATGTACCTTTAAATCAGGGAGACAGTTTTTGGTAACTCAATCAGTAAACTAACCTTGAAAGACAGGCAGATGATGAGACAGGAATGTTATCAGAGAGAGGAAACTGACCCTAAGGTTCTGTAATGCACAGTCCCCACCCTCTGCGGGACAGCCTGCGAAACACAGAGCACTTGTTTCTAAGAGAAGAAGACTTAGGCAGGAAAGACCGTTCGTTTATTTTTGTCACAGTCACCTGCTTCAGGAAGACAGAGGCATTTTATAATCCAATGAGAAGATAATATAACAGTGAGTGAAAGCCTGGAAGTGTTAGTCTCTCAGTTGTGCCCGACTCTTTGCGATCCATTGAACAGACTCCTCTGTCCATGAAATTCTCCAGGCAAGTATACTGGAGTGGGTAGAAAGTCCCATCTCCAGGGGATCTTCCTGATCCAAGGATGGAACCCGGGTCTCCCACATTGCAGGCAGATTCTTTACCATCTGAGCCACCAGGGAAAACCCTGGTAGTAGCAAGAGAACAGGCATATACGCTTTCTCCTTGCTCCCATTAGAGTTGGTCCAGAAAATGGTTTTCAGTTGTAACCAGCAGATGCTGAGAAATCAGATAAGCACAACTGTAAGATACCTAGGTAACCATAGCTACAATGGTGGAAGAAATTGAAAGAGTTAAAGTTATTCTGAATTTTTAGCTTGAATTTTAAAGGAGACATGACAGCTGTCCTTGATTCTTAAATATCTGCTTTGTATTGAACGGATTACTTAAGTTCTATTTTATCTTAGAGGAAGAAATTCAAACCAATTAGTTGACCCAGGGAGATGGAGGGTACATATGACAGATGATATTCAAACAGGGCTTGGAGACCGCTTGTCTGAAATGTTACAGGAAGGTTTGAAATACGTGGTGTTAGATAAGATAATAGCCAGTCTTGTTTCTGTCTCATTCGGTCCAAGAAAAAAATTATCTAACTACAATTCAGGACTGAAAGTTTGGCTGCAAATAAGAGAAAATACACAAAATAAGAACATAGTATCCAGTTTTTTCCTTCTCCCGAGAACAGAACAGAAAAATAGGCTCCTGTGAATTTTGTGGAAACTGTACCAAGTCATTAAGGGTCCCAGGTTCCCAGCTCAGCTCTATACCACCCTAGATTTGTTCTCCATCAAGGACAGCTACTCACTCAGTTCAGTTCAGTTCAGTCGCTCAGTCGTGTCCGACTCTCCGCGACCCCATGAATCACAGCACGCCAGGCCTCCCTGTCCATCACCAACTCCCGGAGTACACTCAAACTCATGTCCACAGAGTCGGTGATGCCATCCAGCCATCTCATTCTCCGTCGTCCCCTTCTCCTCCCGCCCCCAACCTTTCCCAGCATCAGAGTCTTTTCCAGTGAGTCAACTCGTCGCATGAGGTGGCCAAAGTATTGGAGTTTCAGCTTTAGCATCAGTCCCTCCAATGAAAATCCAGGATTGATCTCCTTTAGAATGGACTGGTTGGATCTCCTTTCAGTATAAGGGACTCTCAAGAGTCTTCTCCAACACCACAGTTCAAAAGCATCGATTCTTCGGCGATCAGCTTTCTTCACAGTCCAACTCTCACATCCATACATGACCACGGGAAAAACCATTGCCTTGACTAGACGGACCTTGGTCGGCAAAGTAATGTCTCTGCTTTTTAATATACTATCAAGGTTGGTCATAACTTTCCTTCCAAGGAGCAAGCGTCTTTTAATTTCATGGCTGCAATCAGCATCTGCAGTGATTTTGGAGCCCAAAAAAACAAAGTCTGACACTGTTTCCACTGTTTTTCCATCTATTTCCCATGAAGTGATGGGACCAGATGCCATGATCTTTGTTTTCTGAATGTTGAGCTTCAAGCCAACCTTTTCACTCTCCTCTTTCACTTTCATCAAGAGGCTTTTGAGTTCCTCTTCACTTTCTGCCATAAGGGTAGTGTCATCTGCATATCTGAGGTTATTGATATTTCTCCCAGCAATCTTGATTCCAGCTTGTGCTTCTTCCAGCCCAGCGTTCACCAGCTTCTAAATCAGAATTCCTGGCCTTGACCCCTCTACACACATTACAGATTGATCAGTGGAGAAACAATTAAGGAGTCAGGTGTGCGGATCAGGTATGTTTTGAGGAGGATATTTTAATGTCCTTCCAATTTTTACAGGTATAAACCCTTCTGTGTTAAATCACGGCACACGTACATGCTCATCCATGAGGTCGTGTCCAACTCTTGGCAACCTCATGAACTGTAGCCCGCCAGGCTGCTCTGTCCATGAGATTTTCCAGGCAAGAATACTGGAGTGGGTTGTCATTTCCTTCTCGAGGGGATCTTCCCGACCCAGGGATCGAACCCACATCTCCCACGTCTTCTGCCTTGGCAGGTGGATTCTTTACCACTGAACCACCTGGGAAGTCCCTAGGTTTCCACATCACCATTCAACTTCAAGGGACACTTGGAGCTGTGGACTTCATTCTGGGTAGCCAAGGGAACATTTCATGCAAAGATGGGCTCGATAAAGGACAGAAATGGTATGGACCTAACAGAAGCAGAAGATATTAAGAAGAGGTGGCAAGAATACACAGAAGAACTGTACAAAAAAGATCTTCACGACCAAGATAGTCACGCTAACGTGATCACTGACCTAGAGCCAGACATCTTGGAATGTGAAGTCAAGTGGGCCTTAGAAAGCATCACTACGAACAAAGCTAGTGGAGGTGATGGAATTCCAGTTGAGCTATTTCAAGTCTTGAAAGATGATGCTGTGAAAGTGCTGCACTCAATATGCAAGCAGATTTGGAAAACTCAGCAGTGGCCACAGGACTGGAAAAGGTCAGTCTTCATTCCAATCCCAAAGAAAGGCAATGCCAAAGAATGCTCAAACTACCACACAATTGCACTCATCTCACACGCTAGTAAAGTCATGCTCAAAATTCTCCAAGCCAGGCTTCAGCAGTATGTAAACCGTGAACTCCCAGATGTTCAAGCAGGTTTTAGAAAAGGCAGAGGCACCGGAGATCAAATTGCCAACATCCGCTGGATCATGGAGAAAGCAAGAGAGTTCCAGAAAACCATCTATTTCTGCTTCATTGACTATGCCAAAGCCTTTGACTGTGTGGATCACAATAAACTGTGGAACATTCTGAAAGAGATGGGAATCCCAGACCACCTGACCTGCCTCTTGAGAAACCTGTATGCAGGTCAGGAAGCAACAGTTCGAACTGGACATGGAACAACAGACTGGTTCCAAATAGGAAAAGGGGTACGTCAAGGTTGTGTATTGTCACCTTGCATATTTAACTTATATGCAGAGTACATCATGAGGAGCGCTGGGCTGGAAGAAGCACAAGCTGGAATCAAGATTGCTGGGAGAAATATCAATAATCTCAGATATGCAGATGACACTACCCTTATGGCAGAAAGTGAAGAGGAACTCAAAAGCCTCTTGATGAAAGTGAAAGAGGAGAGTGAAAAGGTTGGCTTGAAGCTCAACATCCAGAAAACAAAGATCATGGCATCTGGTCCCATCACTTCATGGGAAATAGATGGAAAAACAGTGGAAACAGTGTCAGACTTTGTTTTTTTGGGCTCCAAAATCACTGCAGATGCTGATTGCAGCCATGAAATTAAAAGACGCTTGCTCCTTGGAAGGAAAGTTATGACCAACCTTGATAGTATATTAAAAAGCAGAGACATTACTTTGCCAACCAAGGTCCGTCTAGTCAAGGCAATGGTTTTTCCCGTGGTCATGTATGGATGTGAGAGTTGGACTGTGAAGAAGGCTGATCGCCGAAGAATCGATGCTTTTGAACTGTGGTGTTGGAGAAGACTCCAAAATCACTGCAGATGCTGATTGCAGCCATGAAATTAAAAGACGTTTGCTCCTTGGAAGGAAAGTTATGACCAACCTTGATAGTATATTAAAAAGCAGAGACATTACTTTGCCAACCAAGGTCCGTCTAGTCAAGGCAATGGTTTTTCCCGTGGTCATGTATGGATGTGAGAGTTGGACTGTGAAGAAGGCTGATCGCCGAAGAATCGATGCTTTTGAACAGTGGTGTTGGAGAAGACTCTTGAGAGTCCCTTGTACTGCAAGGAGATCCAACCAGTCCATTCTAAAGGAGATCAATCCTGGATGTTCATTGGAGGGACTGATGCTAAAGCTAAAACTGCAATACTTTGGCCACCTCATGCGACGAGTTGACTCACTGGAAAAGACTCTGATGCTGGGAAAGTTTGGGGGCGGGAGGAGAAGGGGACGACGGAGAATGAGATGGCTGGATGGCATCACCGACTCTGTGGACAAGAGTTTGAGTTTACTCCGGGAGTTGGTGATGGACAGGGAGGCCTGGCGTGCTGTGATTCATGGGGTCGCGGAGAGTCGGACACGACTGAGCGACTGATCTGATCTGATCTGAGGCATCAAACTGAAAATGTGACCAAGGGAAATAGGGGGGAAATTAATATTAAGAAAGGCAATGGAAGTTTCTGGCATGCCACCTGAATGATAGCTGGTTTGCTAGGATAAACTCTCAGTACGTCGTTAAGGAAACCTTTCCACAAGGAAAAAGAGTGATGGCTGTAATGCACTGACCCAGAGGAGAAATGCCAGAAGTAACCAGAGGAACGCAGGAAAAACACTGTGAGCTGACAATTCGGAGACAATCCCTGATAGATGTTCATAGAAGATCGGGTCAGAAGGTTTAAATAATAGGTAACACAAAAAATTCAACTCCAACATAAGAAAGAAGTTTTTCATAAACTCAGCAGCAAACATTCCACAAACCCAATGGTCTCCTTCTTAAAAGAAAATATTAATGCATGCCCAAGAAGCAATTAGATACTCTCTAGATACTGTCATGGGAAAGGTTGGGCCCCTAATCTGATGGGCCTCCTGAAGCCAAAGAGTTATTATTTTTTTTGGTATCTTTCTACCTATGCATTAGGCATAGAACTGTTTTATATTGGAAACATTTTTACAAAAGAGACTTCAAGGTGAATAATTTATCAATTATAAGGAGAGGAATGTAATTCATTGATGATGGGGCCAGAGTAATAGGATTCGACAACTCATGATGAAGAGCTGCTAGCAACTTCATCAATAATAATCCCCATCACTGTGGTGTCTGCTGTGTTCACAGCCTTAATTCCTAGACAGAGTACAGGAGATATCAGAAAATTCATAATGTGGGGATTACCAGCAAACGGATAAGGCAGTGATTGAAGGGTAAGGTATAAAATTTCAAATTACTTATATCCTCAGAAGGCTTCAGGGCTCAGCCAAGGCCCACATCAGGTTGTCTGCAGAGTAACAGAAATTCCTGAGCAGTTGTTGCTCCGAAATGTCTCTGAGAGTAAAGTCATCAGCCCAATGCCGTGGACACATCATATTTGTGGGTGAGATTGATACAGGATCAAAGGGGACCAAGAGCGAAGGATGCAACTGAGTCTATGAACTGGGCAGTCTTCTCCAAACCTGAGCAAAAGAAACAGGAAAACTATCCAGAAAAAACAGATCTGCAAAAGCAGAGAGCATAATCTATCCATCTCGTATTCTGTGCCAAGCCTGTGCACACAGGGGCATGCAAGCATGCACACACACACACAGAGTTATGCACCCTTTCTCGCACATGACAATCTATTTTCACCTGAGGAATGAAAGGCAAGCTGAAGGCATGGCTCTCATCCTGCACAATTTTAAATCACAGACCTTTTTCTGCACCTGCATCAAACTAGAGAATCAGCTGACACCTCAACACACCTCCCAGAAGCCCTTCTGTACATCAATAGTCCATCTGGAACACCTGGAGGTCATCATATCCCTTGTGGGAAACTGTTCTTCCTTCCTACAAAATTACCACTTGCTTACTCTAGAAAAAATACACAGTTAACCCACAGGTGTGGGCAAAAGCACCTTCTCTTATAGGAGACACATAAAAAGTACAGGAAAATAAGAGCAATAGTGAAAAAAGACAAGTCCTGACTGGCCATAGTAAGTTCCTTTCCCTAGCAACTTGATAGGTTCGATTTCTTTCAAAACTGTGGTCAGAGAAATAGCAGTCTCTCCCAAAAATCATTATTATAAGAAAATATTAAAACATGGTTACAGTACACTTTTAGTGTTTTTGTTAGTGAATATGTACTGATATTTTGAGTCAATGAAAAACTCAAGATTTATTCTTCACTTGAGATAAGTATTGACCTTAATAACCTCAGTCAATATCTCACCTTTGATATAAATGAAACCAGATATTTCTCTTACCACATGTTGATAGAAATTTTCTTCTGTACAGTGGGTCAAATACTGTTTATATATTAATTTTATATTTTCTATTTTAAATGATATTTCTAAATCTTCCAACTAAAACCTAAAAACTTCTTTGATTTACTTTTGTCCTACTCAAAGCTTTTATCACTGTTAATACAATCAACTAATTAAATTCATTTGTGCTTTTCAAAATGAGAGACTTCACTGCAAAATATTTAGAAATAATAAATTTCATAACAACTCATGGAAAGTTTTAAAATGTTTGCTTAGAATAAATGAGTACAATTTGTATCAAATTGGAATACATCACACCACCTTTAATCTAAGACAAAACTCAATCAAGGAAAATGATTTAGTAACAAATCAAAAAACCATACATTTAGATGAGAGGACTTGATGAGTGATTTCAACTGTCACTATGATATTTTCATTGTGGACAGTAAGTAATGCAATACATAAAAAATACTGACACGTAATGCCTGGTTTTTCTGATTCTAAAAAAAGTGATATATTCAGAAATATTCCATCTTAAAAAAAAGATAAAGCTCGATTTTAGCATTTTGCCTGAAGTATTACTCCCAAATCTGCTCAAATATAATTTTTTCGCATTCTCCTTAAAGTCTGTCAACATGCTGAAAGCTCATGAGTCATCCCCAAGGGTGTAACACAAAACCCTTATGATATTATCTCCTACTAGATGCAGGCTAAAGCTGAAGCTCCAATACTTTGGCCACCTGATGCAAAGAACTGATTCATTGGAAAAGACCCTGATGCTGGAAGTGATTGAAGGTGGGAGAAGGGGACAACAGAGGATGAGATGGTTGGATGGCATCACTGACTCAATGGACATGAGTTTGAGTGAACTCCGGGAGTTGGTGATGGACAGGGAGGCCTGGCGTGCTGTAGTCCATGGGGTCGCAAAGAGTCAGACATGACTGAGTGACTGAACTGAACTAAGAAGCAGGCTGCTGAGGTCAAGTCCTTTGGAGAAAAGTAGTATTTGTGAAATTCACCCACTTTTCAATGGGAGAATGTCACCCATAGTGAGGGAATGTTTCCTCAGGCCATCCAATGGGGCAGCCACTCTGCCATGTAGATAATGAACCCTTGATCTTGACTAGTGTGGCAGGAGAACTAAGTTTCTAATTTCAGTTCCTGGTTTCTTTATATTTAAATATCCCTATGTGACTACTGACCACTCCAATACGGTGGGACTCCACCTCACGTGCCGTGTGGAGAGGGTACTCACATTACCTTATCTCAGTCAGCTGCACCCTTCTCTCCCTACACACACACACACACACTTTCTGTCACATCACACTAGTTTCACAGAGCTGTGTGACACTTAAAAATTACTCACGCGAAACCAGCCGTGATATTTATTATTGGATATCGTTGAGATAGCAAATGCTCTCTATGACAAAAGTTTTTGTTATTTAAACCGTAGAATAATTTTAGAGATTGATCTATACATTCACACTATTTAATTTGAATCTAAAATACTTCTAATTAATTGAAATCATTACAAAGCATATAATTTCTGATGCAGCAAATATCAACATTTAAAAATAAGACAGGTATTTTCATTAATTATCCAGTGAAATTTAAACACCAGTGCAATTTGAAACTCATTATCTTCCATTTAAGAATAGGAACAAACTCTTCTTTAGGAGGAAGAAATTATAGATTGCACCTTTCCTCACTGAACTTACAGTTCTCTTCCACTTATCCCACATAATTTTATTCTAATGTAACATATTTTATGCTTTAAAACCTTTATTGATCACTCCATCATATTCCTCCAAAACTTGCTTTTATATTTCAGAATCAATAGAGCTTTAAAATTTTAAAAAGCAAAAACCATGGTCAATCAAATTATAAGTGCTTGTTTTAGCCAGATTGGGTTTAACAAAAAGAAACTATGAAATTTGAATTTTCCCAGATGGATTCCCTTAAAAACATCCCTGCTTTAGAAAATTTTTGCATATGGGCAAGCATTGTCCCACTCAGACCTGCAGACACTATTCAGGGCCCATGATAAACATTTCTGTGTGAGAAACCTTTCAGGTTCTTGTGGCAGGTGTTTCTTCTGAGGAACCAGGAATAGGATTTTTGGGGGGATGCCAGCCCTGTAAGAGGGCTGGTCCCTTTTACAGTTGGGTCACTAGGAATTCAGAACCAAATTTAAAGGTCATCATGAAGACACTGATTTCTTTGTTTCTGCCTCACTTTCTTCTCTTTCATCTCCTATCCCATCAGCATTTTTCTTAATTCTTATATACCTACTTATGGTCAGCTTCATATTCACTGGGCAAATAGAAGACAAAATCACAGATATCCTTCAACATAGTGATTCAAGCAAATTCTTGATTTTTCAGGATGGATCATTCATGGTAAAGACATAGAAAAACGCAGGGTTGGGCGCAACCCTTCCTGAACACTCCCTAGGACACCAGTTAACACACTGATCCGTCTCCTCATCCCCAGCAGGACCACTGCTGACCGCCACTGCTGACTCACGATGCTGTCTTAGTTTTGTGTCCACTGATGAGTGATTTGCAAACACAATGAACCTAGACAATTTAGTACTGACTCTATTTTTTAGTTCCTTTTAAAATATATATATTGTGTTGTGTGTGTGCTCAGTCATGTCTGACTCTTTGTGATCTCATGGACTGTAGCCCACCAGGCTCCTCTGTCCATGGGATTCTCCAGGCAAATATTGGAGTGGGTTGCCATTTCCTCCTACGGGGGATTTTCCTGACTCAGGGATCAAACCCATGTCTCCTGTGTCTCCTGCATTAGCAGGTGATTCTTAACCACTAGCACCATCTGGGAAGCTTAACACACACACACATAGATACATAAATATAAGCCTAATATATATACTATATACATACATACATATATTTGAAAATGTTTTTAGGTGGCTATCATTATATGTACATTGAAAGTGAAAGTTGCTCAGTTGTGTCCAACTCTTTGTGACCCCATGGACTATACAGTTCATAGATTTCTCCAGGCCAGAATACTGAAGTGGGGAGCCATTCCCTTCTCCAGGGGATTTTCCCAACCCTGGGATTGAACCCATGTCTTTCGCATTGCAGGTGGATTCTTTACCAGCTGAGCCACTAAGGAAGCCCAAGAATACTGGAGTGGGTAGCTTGTCCCTTCTCCAGCGGATCATCCAAACCCAGGAATCAAACCGGGGTCTCCTGCATTGCAGGTAGATTCTTCATCAGCTGAGCTACCAGGGAAGACTATATATACATTTTTCTCTGTTATTTGTGCTTTTTATCTTTTCACAACTAACAATTTGAAAATATTTTTAGATGGCTATCATTAATGATAGCACAAATGAGAAAGAACAGAAATGCATCTATATACCCAACTAAAGATACATTTTCCTTTGAGAATACATATAGAATCACAGGACTTCAGAGAGTAGGGGACTAATAATATCACCGAAACTCACCACCTCTATATTCAGGGTTTGTATTTGAGCTGTGACCCCAAAACTTCTGATGACAATTACAAAAAAAATCTATTAACCCGAGGGCAAAACAATGAGGAAAACACTCTGAAAGCCTGAAACCCTTCAATCCCTTGTGTTCTTGGCTTTCTGTGCACTGTTGATAAAGTACTTAAAGGCAAAAGAAGCAAGCAGAAGAAGCAAGCCCTGGCGGTCCAGTGGCTAAGATTATGCACTCCCAATGCAGAGAGCCTGGGTCTGATCCCTGGTCAGGGAACCAGATCCCACATGCACAGCTAAGATGGAAGGTCCTAAGTGCTAGAAACCAAGGACCCCATATGCCACAACTAAGAACCAGCACAGACAAATGAAATAATTTCTAAAATTTAAGAAAAAAACAAACAACATCGAAAAAATAAAAGTATTACAACGACTTTTGCATGCAAAATTGATTTTGACGTGCATTCATCTCTCTGATAATGGACTAAGTGATAACGATGAACTGACCTGAGAGCATGAAGATCAGTAGGTAACTACTTACCTGCAATGGCCCTTTCCAGTCCATTCAGAGAAGAGGCACACATTCACTGTGCAGCAAAGCTAGCTTAACTGCCTTTCATTATTCATTGATTTTTCAGCTTTCAACGTTTTGACCCCTTTTAACTAGTATGTGGCTAATTATTTTCTGAAGGCTTAGGAACACATGATGATTTACTTTCAAAGAATGCTGATGCATGGACTGCGTCTATAATGCCTTTAGAGTTGATAAAAGACCGTATTTAATCAAAGGTCTGCGGGTTTATAGTCACTCAGCTCCTAATTGTCTATGAATGCATCTTGTGTAATACACATCTTTAATCTACCACCACTGAGGCTCAAGAGGAAAACAATCCAAAATCATTTGGCTTTGAAGTACATGTTGATGCAAGTTTGAAAAAAATCCCCAATAATATCAATAACATGCAATACCTTTTCCTATACTGTCCTATCAAAGCTGCCAGTTTTGTGTGCCTGAAGGAAACGGAGCATGACCCTATGCCCTTCCCCCACCCCCCACCATGTCCTCTGCCTGAGTTTTGTCTACAAAAAATTTCAGTCAAAGAATACGTTTAATCAGAGAAATACGAAAACAAAGGGAAACAGTCAAAGGACACTAAAAATAATGCAGTCTTTAAGCATAGTCAAGGATCTTTAGTTCTTTCTCAAGGGTACAGATAATATTCTGAGCCATATCCTGTGAGCTGTCTTATGGATCCTAGAACACCAGGTGGAGAAGTTAACTACGTGATGACTAGACTGTACCCACTACATGAGTTGCATAATTCTGAGAACTGGCCACAAAGAAACGGGAACAAATTGACCCTGGAACTGAAAATTAACTACATCTAAAACAACCAAGATGACGCTGGTTAGACCACCGATGACCAATTTGAAGATGATGCTGTTTAGACCACCGATGACCAATTTGAAGATGACGCTGTTTAGACCACCGATGACCAATTTGAAGATGACTGTCAGAGATGACGGTGCTATTTTTGCATGTAGTCCCCCCACAACTGCTCCACTTCTGTCTATAAAAGTTCTTGTCCCACTGGTTGCCAGTCGGCCTTTGGACAGATGTCTGCAACCCACACCCTGGTTCCTTCCGCCTAAATTGCCAACATCCGAAATAAAGCAAACTTTCCTTTCCACCAACCTGGCCTGTTTATTGGCTTTCTAGCTGCAGCTGACCCACACATTCTTTTAGTAGTATGGTTTTCATGACTTTCTTTTACAAGAAAGAATGTGTCTTTGACCTCAAGATAGCTACTAACATTATTTAAAGCAATCTGGAAAAAAAATATGTTGTAAATAATGTTATTAGTAAAGCGCCATTTGGAGTTGTTTATTCCTCACTGAGTTTTTGAGCATATACCATCTTCCAGACCCTGACCTCAAAAATCAGTCTACGGTGTCCACGTGGTTTGATTCAATGGAGTTGGGATGATTGATCACGGAATGTATATAATTCAGTGTGCGGAGGACAAAACATAGTGTGTGCAAATGTTGACCCATTCTTTGATCACTGAATTTAGAAACTTTCAAGATCTAGGCAGTTGCACTATTCTGTGTTATCTTCCCTAGTCTCCTTGAAAACAGTGTTGCCCTCTACTTTGTAATTCACAATCTGAGGACTTCAACTCGAGCCTAACGTTACTTCTTATGAGATCATCTTCTCAATCACATGGCAAGCCACTTTGAAAAGAGATAGCCATTGCTGTGATACATAGGAGACAGGCTATAAACATGTGCTAAATTGAAGTAAAAATCAGAAACTAAGTTCTCTGTGTCACTGGCTGACATCTTTAAATTTGTAAATTGTGACTTATTAACATTTTAAGACAAACATATGAGCATGAGCATAGAGGCTGCACAGAAACGTACTTTATCTCTGATGTCATTAAGGCTGATGGAAAAGAAACCTGTACATGAATTGTTAGGACCTGGATCAGGACTCAAAGGAGGGACCTAACACAGTCATAGGAGCAGAAATTAGAATGGTGGCTGCCTGGGGTGGGAGAAAAAGATGAGTTTTTCTCAATGGCTACACAGTTCCAGTTTTACAAGTTGAGGAAGTTAAAGAACACTATATCTGTACTTAGAACTACCAACCTATAAACTTGAAAATGGTTAAGATGGCAAATATTAAATATTTTAACTTATATTAAATAATTTAAATAATGTGTTTTTTACCACAACTTTTTCAAAAACCAATTGTATGTTGGAAAGCTCCACCACTGAATGAAGGTCAGGACATTCTGACTCTTCTCTCAGCACTGCTAGTGTATCTTTTAAGGAGTTATTTCAGTTCCAGGCCTCAGTTTCCTCATCTGTAAGCTGTCAGGATTTGGTAAAGAGAATTCCAGGGGCAAGAGTTAAGAATCAGGAGTCACACTGACCACGACGCCTCACTCCATGGCCTCGTCACACTGGAGCCTGAGCAGGTGCTTACCTATGCCAACCCACCAGGACAGCACTCAGTCTTGATGGAGTGCCCCAGGTGTTCAGATATGGCACAGTCCCATTTTCATTCCATCATCTCAAACAGAAAAATCCCTGAGACTGTAATGTTACAAGAGACCCAGAGTCCCATCCTTCAGTTCAGTTCAGTTCAGTCGCTCAGTCGTGTCCGACTCTTTGCAACCCCATGAACCACAGCATGCCAGGCCTCCCTGTCCATCACCAACTCCTGGAGTTCACTCAAACTCATGTCCATCGAGTCGGTGATGCCATCCAGCCATCTCATTCTCTGTCGTCCCCGTCTCCTCCCATCCCCAATCCCTCCCAGCATCAGACTCTTTTCCAGTGAGTCAACTCGTCGCATGAGGTGGCCAAAGTATTGGAGTTTCAGTTTTAGCATCAGTCCTTCCAATGAACACCCAGGACTGATCTCCTTTAGAATGGACTGGTTGGATCTCCTTACAGTCCAAGGGGCTCTCAAGAGTCTTCTCCAGCACCACAGTTCAAAAGCATCAATTCTTTGGTGATCAGCTTTCTTCACAGTCCAACTCTCACATCCATACATGACCATGGGAAAAACCATAGCCTTGACTAGGCGGACCTTGGTTGGCAAAGTAATGTCTCTGCTTTTTAATATGCTATCTAGGCTGGTCATAACTTTCCTTCCAAGGAGTAAACGTCTTTTAATTGCCTGGCTGTAGTTTCTAAAAGTGTATCTAATCAAGAACTTAAATTTCTCTGCAGTAAGGTAAATGTAAATGCAACTCAACTATTTTATGACAAGAGGTCCAAAGATTCACTGCCAGCAAAAATCACATAAATGGTTACCACTAGCTGATTATGCAACATCTAATGGTTAAGAGTCTATGAAATAAAATTATGACTTCATATATTGAAACAAGGAATAAATAAGCATTTTGTGTTTTTACACAAAAAGCAAAACTTCAATTTCAATTTAAAGTGTAACATCCAAAGTGTATATAGTTGTGAAACTGCCAGCATCATCACAGTACGATATTTTTACATCACCCTTCAAGGTTCCCTAGTGGTACATCATGACCCAGCCTTCCATCCATGCCCCAATCGCAAGTTAACCATGGATCTCCTTCCTGGCACTATAAATCAGGCTTTATTTTCTGGGACTTTATATAAAGACAGAGACATGCAGTAGGTATGATCTAGCTTCTTTCACTAGCAAAATGAGTCTGACACTTATCCAAGTTACTGTACATGCATTTATTAATTTTATTGCTAAATGAAATATATCCCATTTTGATTATATACTTATGAAGTGATACATATTTAAGATTTTTTCCTAGGGTATTTGTTTTTTAATACTACGAATGAAACCACTATGAACATGTTTGTACAAGTCTTTGCAAAACTATGATTCAGTTTCTCTGAGCTAAATATCTAGGAATGGAATGGCTGAGCCATGAGGAGAATAAGTTTAATATTTTAAGAAACTCAATCAAATGACTGAGGCCATTGGTTGTACCACTTTATATTCTTGCCCAAAGAGAATCATAGGCCAGTTCCTCCACATCCTCACCAACGTTCCACATTTTAGGGCTTTTTCACCTTTTCTAGTTTGTGTGTGACATTATCATAGTGAGACTGTAACTTTGCCTTTTCCTGATAATGAAACAGAACAACTTTTTATGTACCTGTAGGTCAACTGATACATAAAATGTTTATTTATAAAATGTTTGTTCAAATATTTTTACCCATTTTTGAGAAACTAGCTTGTCTGCCCTCTTATCATTGAGCTGTAAGAATTCTTCACATATGCTGGATTCAAATATATTTTAGAAATGTATATTGCTAACACTTTCTTCTCCTTTGTGGCTAACCTCTTCATTTTAGTAATATGTATTTCAAAGCTCAACAGTGTCAAACTCTGATAGCTTTTGGTTTCTTGATTATTTTCTGGTTATTACTTTGTTTTTGTTTTTCCTAAGAAACATTTGCCTGTTACAGAGTCATCAAGATTTTATTCTATCTCTTTTTTCCTACTAGTTTCATAGGATTAGGTCTGATATCCAGGTCTATACAGCAGGTTGAATGGGCCTTCCTGGTGGCTCAGACAGTAAAGAATCAGCCTGCAATGCAGGAGATGCAGGTTTGATCCCTGGGTCAGGAAGATTCCCTGGAGAAAGAAATGGCAACCCAATCCAGTATTCTTACCCGGAGAATCCCATGGACAATGGAGCCTGGTGAGCTACAGTCCACGGGGTCACAAAGAGTCAGACATGACTGAGCAACTAAACAATAACAACCAAAGTGGGTTGAACAAGGTCCCCTCAAAGTTCATGAACACCTGAAATTTCAAACTGTGGCCTTATTGGAAAAAGAGCCTTTGGAGATATAATGAGGTGTGATCATATTGGATTGGGTAATGACACTATGTTATACCTTTAATATAATTTTCATCATTGGCAAGCCCATGAATATTAGTTCATTGTAACTTTGGGATGTTCATGTAGCCCATCTTTGACAAGGGTCATGTTCTTACACTGTTTAGTAAGGACTGTTTCAAACATTTCATTCTCTGTGAGTGCGTGTGTTCAGTTGCTCAGTTATGCCCAACTCTTTGTGACACCTCTGGACAGACTCCTCTGTCCATGGGATTTCCCAGGCAAGAATACTGGAGTGAGTTTCCAGGCCTTCCTCCAGGGGATCTTCCTCACCCAGGGATTGAACCCACATCTTTCATGTCCCCTGCATTGGTAGACAGATTCTTTACCACTGAGTCACCTGGGAAGGCCCTTCATTATCTGTATAATTGTTTAAAGCTTTTTAGTGATAATACACTTTCAAGGTTTCTCTGATGTGTAAGAAATCTAAATGACCTAATCTCATAAAATATGAACCAAATAATTGTGCTACTCCCTGGGTGGCACTGGATTTCGGTCTGGATGGTATCACGCTGCAGGATCTTTTTCCTGCAGAGTCTGCTCTCTCCTGCTGGCTTCTGCAAGCACACTATATTTAAGCTGTTCTGAAGATATTCTGGACTTGGCTTCTCTGTGATGCTGACCCCACGGGCACACATCTCTGCACCTGCTTGCTGTGGCCAGCATTTTTATTGGAAGTGGATCATTTCATCCTTCTGACATGGAACAATGCCATCTGACTGATTAGAATTCTTTTTAGAGAATTTAAAATATCTAATTTAGCTTAAGCAAGGTACAGTTTAGAACGGCCTCCATCACAAAAAGGACGAGGAGCTATACAGCAGTGTGTCATCAACACCACCCATCACCACATCACAAGGGGTGCCAAGTAGGATGGATTTGCCAGAAATACAAACACGCAAAGGTAAGTGCAGCAGAGAAGTCATTTAGTCCACAGTGAGATGAAACTCGCAGTTTCACAGAATTGTCAGAAAAACTAAGTACATCTCACATTTAGGTAATTGTAAAATATCTTATTTTGATTACTTACAAGTGCTTGTAATAAAAAAAATTGCCTTGCTTTTTCACATACGGTTTTATTTCCAAAAGGAAGATAAAGTTGTTACTACAAAATATTGTTTATTTTAATGCAAGAAACAAACAGGTCTCCTGCAATTAAGAATTATATTAGAAACTGCTTTGTTGAACTAACACTGCACAATAACCCACACTCAATGTGTCCAGAACTTGGAAACTGAAGGTGGCAGAATATGTCACCCTAAAATATGACAGTAGGGGTTCAGGACGTACCACCCCAAAGTCTGCCACTTTGGCGTGTTGGTTACTGGGAGCTGTAGGCACCTGGAAAAGAACAATGCAAGGAGAGGCTTTCTCTGAATTCCCTTGTCTGCTTCAAGACAGATGCTCTAAAAGGAACCAATTATCATAAATCCCCTCCCCGGGGCTTCATCAACCAGGGAAGAGGGATTTGTCACCAGAGAGGAAAAAAGAAGGGGACCCCACACTCAGACACACCTGGCCACAAACTAGTACACCTCGCATCAAGTCTCCTAAGGGTTTCATCTTCCTAACAGTCATTTCCTCTCCCCTAAGAGGCCTACGTGCCTCTTATTTAAGCGTGAATTCCAAGTCACCTCAGGGAGTTATTCATTCTGCCTGGGCTATCTCCCATATGTATCAAAATATATGAAGTCAAATATTAATCAAATATCTACCTGTTTTCTTCTTATTAATCCGTCTTTTATTAAAAGAGGTCTCAGCTAAGAAATCAGAAGTTTAGAAGGAAAATTATTTTTCCTCCCCTTACAGAGTAAAATTGTAAAAGAATAATCAGTATATTTTTGGAAGATATTCTGACATGTTGTTTCAATACTAGTCAACGGGTTTTAAACTTTAAAAAGGGAAATCGTTCTCTTTCCAACTCAAACTGCCCACATGTCTCTAACGTACCCACAAATGGATGCTACACAGAAAGACTAAAGTTCTCACCACACAGGCCCCCTGCCTGCAATTCTAATAGAGAGCAGACTGGAAAGAAACAAAGAAAAAGTGTTGGAAGGTAGTACTGAAATCTGTTAATAAAAAAGTGGGCTGTAAAATCATATTATAGTTTAACATTTGATGTAGATGCTGCAGAGGCAACCAACATTTGTAGGTGCAGCCTGTGAAAGCAATTACTCAGAAAAAAATTACAAAGGAAATCTTGTTCTCTGATGCTAATTGATTTCCTCTCATTCGAAGTTTCGTCATGTGTCAAATTAAGGTAATAAGAGAGAACAAACATTGCTTGATCACAAAATTATTGAAGCAGTCAGAGAGAGGAGGAGGCCCACTTCAACCAACAAGTCTGAATGAGTTTTAAGTAAACCTCAGTTTATAGCTAGAACATAGAAGTACCCACCTATAGGAACATGGTGGAAAAAAATAATGTTGAATAAATGTTTGATTTAAGGTTTAAATGAAACATATTACAAACTTGTAGAGCATTAATTTAGTGTAGGCTTTCCAGATATGCACTACAAAATTTCCATTAAAATGTCGATTTTTAGACACAAAAGCCATAAAAATGTAAATAAAGCTCTAAACTCATTTGGCAACTGCCTGACATCTGGCTTCTGGTTCTATCAAGGCACGAGGTCCCCCAAAGACATCCCAAAATATTAGTAGGAATTATCTCTGGGAGAGGTCTTGCGGGCCACATTGTTCTCATTTGTGCTTGTCTGCATGCACTATAATAGGCATCTAATCAGAACACAGATGTCTATTTCATTTTAAAATAATACTCCCATAAATGAGTATTAGGGCAATTAAGAATAAAACCCTTTATTAAAACTTGGTATCTAGACTTAGGGGATAGTATCAAACAAGGACTCAGAGACACTCTCTTAAACAAATCATTTCAATCATTCAGTGAAGAAAATGATCAATAAATATAGGCTCATTCATAAGGATTCATTATAAGAGCTTAAGTTAAAACTAAGCAGAAGCAAAACAGAATGCTTGAGGAAAACAAGATCAAAATACAAACACACAAATTAGAAAAAGAGAGAAAACTTCACTTGAATTGATGAACAATTACTATCATGTGAAACAACTAAATATTTGATACAAAATTCTAGAAATGAAACTAAGAAAAGGTGGGTAAGATGAAAATACACAAAATAAAATATTTTATGAGTGAAATAGGAATTTGAAACAATATTATAGAAATAATCAGAAGCTGCTTGAAATATCACTAAAATTGGTACTTCTGAAAATAGATGCATATAAGTATACCCATTTTATCTATACATAAATATTTATTTTAGGGGTGTGTGTGTGTACAAGTGAACACTGACTCAGGAAGAAAAATCATTCAGTTCAGTTCAGTCACTCAGTCATGTCCGACTCTTTGTGACCCCATGAATCACAGCACACCAAGCCTCCCTGCCCATCACCAACTCCCGACGTTCACTCAAACTCACGTCTATCGAGTCGGTGATGCCATCCAGCCATCTCATTCTCTGTCGTCCCCTTCTCCTCCTGCCCCCAATTCCTCCCAGCATCAGTCTTTTCCAGTGAGTCAACTCTTCGCATGAGGTGGCCAAAGTATTGGAGCTTCAGCTTTAGCATCAGTCCTTCCAATGAACACCCAGGACTGATCTCCTTTAGGATGAACTGGTTGGATCTCCTTGCAGTCCAAGGGACTCTCAAGAGTCTTCTCCAACAACACAGCATCAATTCTTCGGCCATCAGCTTTCTTCACAGTCCAACTCTCACATCTATACATGACCACTGGAAAAACCATATCCTTGACTAGACGGACATTGGTTGGCAAAGTAATGTCTCTGCTTTTTAATATGCTATCTAGGTTGGTCATAACTTTCCTTCCAAGGAGTAAGTGTCTTTTAATTTAATGGCCGCAATCAGCATCCGCAGTGATTTTGGAGCCCAAAAATATAAAGTCTGACACTGTTTCCACTGTTGAACTATAAACTCATGTACTGTTGAGGGGCCATAAATATTCAGTAAGCATTACCACATTTAATTTTCTTTTTTTTAATTTTTAATTTTATTTTATTTTAATTGGCACATTTAATTTTCAAAGCAGCCCTGGGAGGTATTTTGAAACATAACAATGCCCCTTTCTGATAGCCTGCCGCCTGGGTCCCAGCAGCACATCACTGTCACAGAAGACAAAACACACTTAGAGACTGCTGCCATCACAAACTCTTCATCATCAGCCACAGTACCCTCAGCACTGGGATGGCGTGATCCCACTATGCTCCTCAGGTCGCCTCGCTCTCCTGCTCTTCCCAAGTCCTATTCCAAACGGTCTTCCTCTCCTGTCACCTGGCCACCTGGTCTCCACTCATTCTCAGAAGATGACCCCAGCCTCTCTCTTGTAGAAGAGCATGCACCAGAAAAAACAACCTAATCTTCCTAATAGTCAATGTAGTTCCTGCTTCCACCTCCTCTCTTACTGCAAGAGCAGGGCTAATTCATCCACCATGACTCATTTTTCCAGCCAAACTTTGGAGTCTAACTCTTCTTATCAGAAATAATACCAGACCACGTTACGTCTCCTAAGAAACCTGTATGCAGGTCAAGAAGTGACAGAACCAGACATTGAACAATGGACTGGTTCAAAATTGGGAAAGGCTGTATATTGTCACCCTGCTTATTTAACTTATATGCAGAGTACATCATGAGAAACGAGATGAAGCATGGGCTGGATGAAGCTGGAATCAAGATTGCTAGGAGAAATATCAATCCCTCAGATATGTGGATGACACCACCCTTATGGCAGAAAACAAAGAGGAACTAAAGAGCCTCTTGTTGAAGGTGAAAGGGGAGAGTGAAAAAGTTGGCTTAAAACTCAACTTTCAAAATATGAAGATCATGGCATTTGTTCCATCACTTCATGGCAAATAGATGGGGCAACAATGGAAACAGTTACATACTTTATTTTCTTGGGCTCCAAAATCACTGCAGATGGTGACTGAAGCCATAAAATTAAAAGACACTTTCTCCTTGAAAGAAAAGCTATGACAAACCTAGACAGTGTATTAAAAAGCAGAGACATCACTTTGCTGACAAAGGTCCGTTAGGTCAAAGCTATGGTTTTTCCAGTAGTCATGTATGGATGTGAGCGTTGGAACATAAAGAAAGCTGAGCATCAAAGAATTGATGCTTTTGAACTGTGGTGTTAGAGAAGACTCTTCAGAGTACCTTGAACTTCAAGGAAATCAAACCAGTCCATCCTAAAGGAGATCAGTCCTGAATATTCATTGGAAGGACTAAAGCTCCAATACTTTGGCCACCTGATGGGAAGAGCTGACTCATTTGAAAAGACCGTGACACTGGGAAAGATTGAAGGCAGGGGGAGAAGGGGACAGCAGAGGATGATGTGGTTTGATGGTGTCACCAACTCAATGGACATGAGTTTGAGTAAGCTCAGGGAGACAGTGAAGGACAGGGAAGCCTGGCACGCTGCAGTCCATGGGGTCGCAAAGAGTCAGACACGACTGAGTGACTGAACAACAACAACACAACAACAACCCCTTTTCATTGGATATTCAGTCTTTGTCTATCATCTGGAAAGTTTCCATTGTACTCCCCACCACTGAAGACACTCATTTAAAGAATCAAATCCTGCTCAAGTTGGAAAGCTCCTCTGGTCATTGGTCAATCTTTCTTTCAAAGGCAGAATTCCAGAACAGAAGTGAGTACTTAGTGTCTGTATTTCGCAGCCACCTGCCTTCCCTGGCTGGCTGCCGCTCCCCTGTGGGCGCCTCCATTCCAGCAGATAGCAGTCAGTAGACCCACCCAAGACCTCTGTGCAGCTAGACCCACGGGTCACTTCATCATGATGAAAACATTCAGTGCATTTTCCTATTATATAAGTAAAACATGGTCGTTGTAGTATCTTTACAATAGACAAACAAAATTGCAAACACTCCTTCACAATCCTGAATACACCCTGCTATGTAATTTCCTCTTGTTTACCTAAAATTTCAGTGTGAACTTCCTTTCCCATTACTAAATATGTTCTTGTAACATCGTTTTAATATCATTGTAGTGAAGGAATAACACCACTTTCATAATCACCCTATACCTCTGAAAACATACCACAGATTTTGCTGTTAGAAACAGTGCTATATAGAACGTTATTGCAGTTAATAATCACATCCTTGGGTCACTTTTTAAATTTTTGGACTATGCTTAAATCTAATTGTATTTCAGAACTGAGCAGCACTCAGAACTAGTGGCCATTGCTCAGAAAAAGGCATCCCTTTATTCTGATAGCCAAGGACACTTATATTTCTTTTTATTTAATGACTGATTTCCTGTCTGTAGATTTAATCTCCCCCACCAAACATTAAATGTTAGAAATTCCATCTTCTCCTCTTTCCACTTTAAATTTTCTCCCAAAGCCTTCTCATTGACATTCACGTAATTTTACAGACTACTTTTGCATATTAAATGAACAGCAAATATATTATTATAATTTGCTACAAGAGAGGGAAAAATGAAAGGTAACTAATTGTAGTAAAACATGAAATCATAATACCAAACAGCAAAGGAAACTATAAGCAAGGTGAAAAGACAGCCTTCAGAATGGGAGAAAATGATAGCAAACGAAGCAACTGACAAAGAATTAATCTCAAAAATATACAAGCAACTCCTGCAGCTCAAGGAGGACGGAGGTGGGAGGGGGGTTCGGGAGGGGGAACTCATGTTCACCCAGGGCAGATTCATGTCAATGTATGGCAAAACCAACCAATATAATATTGTAAAATAATTAGTCTCCAATAAAAATTAACAACAAAACAAAACAAAAAAAAGGGCCAAAGAACTAAAAAGACATTTCTCCAAAGAAGACATACAGATGGCTAACAAACACATGAAAAGATGCTCAACATCACTCATAATCAGAGAAATGCAAACCAAAACCACAATGAGGTACCATATCACACCAGTCAGAATGGCTACTATCCAAATGTCTACAAGCAATAAATGCTGGAGAGGGTGTGGAGAAAAGGGAACCCTCTTACACTGTTGGTGGGAATGCAAACTAGTACAGCCACTGTGGATAACAGTGTGGAGATTCCTTAAAAAACTGGAAATAGAATTGCCATACGACCCAGCAATCCCACTCCTGGACATACACACCGAGGAAACCAGAATTGAAAGAGACACATGTACTCCAATGTTCATTGCAGCACTGTTTATAATAGCCAGGACATGGAAGCAACCTAGATGTCCATCAGCAGACGAATGGATAAGAAAGCTTTGGTACATATACACAATGGAGTATTACTCAGCAATTAAAAAGAATACATTTGAATCAGTTCTAATGAGGTAGATGAAACTGGAGCCAATTATACAGAGTGAAGTAAGCCAGAAAGAAAAACACCAATACAGGATATTAATGCATATATATGGAATTCAGAAAGATGGTAATGATAACCCTGTATACAAGACAGCACAAGAGACAGATGAACAGAACAGTCTTTTGGACTTTGTGGGAGAGGGCAAGGGTGGGATGATTTGGGAGAATGGCATTGAAATATGTATATTATCATATAAAAAAAATAGGAAATGTTGCCTAACAACCAAGAAAATGTTTAGATTGAATACTAACCTATTATTTTAATTTGAATTTATGTTTGTAAGTCCAAAACTCATATTCATTCCAACAGGCAGATGATTTCCAGAATCATTTCTCATTAGAAAACACTTTTATAATGAATCTCAAAAACATTCTAAATAAGAAAAGAAATGCCTCCAAAGTTTTTATAAAGCCATTCTACAACTTTTGACAATTTCTAATTTTGAAAATATTATATATTAGAAATATATATACTTGTATAACTGAAGTAATTCTATCAATTTTAAAGCTAAATTCAATGTAAATTAAACAATTCTCATTAAGGTAAATAATTAAATAACTATGACTATTATCACTATAGTTTAAACTGTTTTAACTTTCTAATTTAGGAGTAAGTTAGAAATAGAAAAAAATTTAAAAGAGCTAAATTTATCATAAATTTATAAGTGATATTTATTGACTTAGAAAACACAAGGGAATTGTCTAAAAATTACATAAAATATTTTAACAACATGATCCAATAAAAGAATAAATATTCAAAATAAAAAATTTAATTATATATCCATGATAATTTATTTTCACTGATATCTACTTTTCTATTCTTGTGTATTATAGCAGAGAAAAATATAAAAACATTAAGAAAAAATAATTAAACTATACATGTGGAAAAATTCAAGATTTTACTGAGATATAATATTTTAATGAATAAGAGTGAATCCTTAATACAGCTATCAATGTACTATAAATGAGAGATTCTTAATATTTTGAATCAATAATTATTTCTATAAACATAACAGAATATTGAACTTTTCTTGAGGCACAATGAATGCTTCCTGAGTATAAGCACAATGGAAAAATTTACAATCTCTAGGAATAAGTGTGTCTGTATTTGTTGAACATATGAGTAGTGAAATGAATACAACACCGCCCCCCAGACAAAAGGGTAGCCCTCATAGTATTGACAACAGAAAAAAGACAGAAGGATATGAATGATCAATATCAGCCTCACAGCTGTATAAGATAATGTACATCCAGGTGACAAGATACATTATTACAATTAGAAATCATATTTTTAAAGCATAATTAATGACATACAGATTGTGATACACAATTTAGGGGGAAAACATTATTGTTAACAGATGATCACTCAGCAATACTTTTCTCTTGATTGTTTCATTTTCAGCTGGAAGCACATTTCCTGTTTGGTAGAAAGGGGGCAAACACACATTTCTGGATCTCAGCTGCATTTAGACCCCTCTGATGCTGATTGCAGCCAGGAAATTAAAAGACGCTTACTCCTTGGAAGGAAAGTTATGACCAACCTAGATAGCATATTAAAAAGCAAAGACATTACTTTGCCAACCAAGGTCCGTCTAGTCAAGCCTATGGTTTTTCCAGTGGTCATGTATGGATGTGAGAGTTGGACTGTGAAGAAAGCTGATAGCTGAAGAATTGATGCTTTTGAACTGTGGTGCTGGAGAAGACTCTTGAGAGTCCCTTGGACTGCACGGAGATCTAACCAGTCCATTCTAAAGTAGATCAGTCCTGGGTGTCCATTGGAAAGACTGATGCTAAAGCTGAAACTCCAATACTTGGGCCACCTCATGAGAGAGTTGACTCACTGGAAAAGACTCTGATGCTAGGAAGAATTGGGGGTCAGAGGAGACGGGGATGACAGAGAATGAGATGGCTGGATGGCATCACTGACTCGATGGACATGAGTTTGGGTGAACTCCGGGAGTTGGTGATAGACAGGGAGAACTGGCGTGCTGTGATTCATGGGGTCACAAAGAGTCGGACACGACTGAGCGACTGAACTGAACTGAGGACACGGCAACTACAATGACCACACTCTGCTGGCTTTTTGCCTCTATTTGTGTGCCCGAAGCTCTCTTCTCCAGGTGATTTTGATATTACAGAATTAGTCATTGCCCTGGGGTAAGAGCAAGTGAAAACATCACAAAGATTTCCCATCATTTTCAAGTTGCCTTTTCCCCAACCCAGCGCTCATGGGTCTACTCTAAACTTTCGTGTGTTTTCTGGCGTTCTGACAAATCTGATCCTGACAGTTTCGGTTTGTCTTTCCATATTGTCAGTATTTCTCTAGGGGGTGAGGTCTTGGCAGTGCCTACTCTGCCATGTCAATGATGTCACTCCTGAAATAACTTCTAAAAGACCAAGAGATGATCACACTAAGTGAAGTAAGTCAGATGGAGGAAAACAAATACCATATGATATCATCCATATGTGGAATCTATTTTTAAAAAGTTATATAAATGAACCTGGTCTTCCCTGGTGGCTCAGTGGTTAAAAAAAAAAAATTCGTCTGCCAATGCAGGACACACGGGTTCCATCCCTGGGTTAGGAAGATCCCCTGGAGAAGGAAATGGCAACCCCACTCCAGTATTCTTGCCTGAGAAATCCCATGGACAGAGGATTCTGGCAGGCTACAGTTCATGGAATTACAGAAGAGACACTTCTTAGCAACACTTAGCGACTAAACCACCACTACCATAAATAAACTTACAAACAGAAAAAGAATCACAGATTTCAAAAACAAACTTATGGTTACCAAAGGAGAAACGTGGGGTAGGGGGAGGGATAAATCAGGAGCTTGGGGTTAACATATACAGACTACTCTCTATAAAAGACCTATTGCATACCCCAGGCAACTATACTCAGTATCTGATTATGACATGTAATGGGAAAGAAGCTGAAAAGAATATATATATATATTTGTATGTATGCCATGTGCTGAGCTTAGTCGCTCAGTTGTGTCCAACTCTTTGTGGTAAAATTGAAGACAGGAGGAGGTGACCACAAAGGATGAGACGGTTCGATGGCATCACCACCTCAATGGACATGAGTTTGAGCAAGCTCCAGGAGATGGTGGAGGACCAGAAAGCCTGGCGTGCTGCAGTCCCTGGAGTCACAAAGAGTTTGACACGCCTGAGTGACTGAATGACAGCAACAACTATATATACATACACAGACATATATATGTACACACACACACATAAGTGAATCACTTCGCTGTGCACTTGAAACTAATACAACATTGTAAATCAAGTACCGTTCAAACAATTTTTTTAAATAAATAACTAAAGCATCCCCCAAATGGATACATAAAATATGACCCTTGCTGGTGGGGATCCCCGGAGGCAGATTCAGACCCGGTAGCCCTCAGGACGGTTAGGATCATGTGCCCTCCACCAGTGGAGAGAGATGACGCAGGAATGGGGACCGGGCGCGTGGGCGCTGCTGTCACCGTCAGAGACACCAAGTGAGTAGGACACGCGGAACTCGGGATGAGGCGGCCCGTTAATGCTGTCTTGACATCAGCTGAGAAGCGAGAGCCTTGGTGCTCCTGCACGGACCAGTAGGTGGATACAGGCTGCCCCGTGGAAAGAAGCGTGACCTCGGGCAATGCCAGTCTCTTTAACTCAGAGGAGAGCAATCCACAGGTTGAGCTGATACCCGGACTGTCAGCTGGCAGGATTCTCTACCGCTCAGTGAATGTCTTTAATTCCCAAAGTGGGATCTGGATCTGAGTTATGGTGCCAGCTATCATCCACCCCTCAAGCCACTCAGACCCAATTGTCTTATGATCTCTGCAAACAGCACTAAGATTTGGTGGTGCCTCTCTTCCCAAGGGTACATCTGAAGGGGGAGGTAGTATAACCAGCTCTTGGCATTACGCATCCTCAGATAGCCAATGCAGACAGCCCCAGGCCATTCAGTACACCCAAGGACATTGGTGTCTCAGGGGTCCTGGAACCAGTGTCCTTCGACACCAGAGGGACAGCTGTGGAAGGAGCGGCAGCTCCAGTCCCTTGAGATGGTCTCAGGCCCTCCTGGCGTCATTCCCAGCTCCCCGTGCACTCAGCCCTCATCTACAGTGGTCCAGGTGACTCAAATTGTGCTTTGTCCGAGACCTTCATTCATGAGACACGTCTAACCCCCAGTAACTATGCTCCTCTCAGGCCAAGTCTGTCCAGTTAGTCTCAAAATTAGGCAGGGAGAATGCAGAGGTGATGGAATAAATTGCCTTTCATGAAGGAAGGAAGACATATTTCTCCATTATCCCATATTATGAAAGCACCCCCATCTCGCCTCAATCATCAGGGACCACTATCCCTCCCAGGAAGGCGACTCCACTTGTCACCTGCCAGCCTCTTGGGGTAAGATCCAACGAGCCTGAGCAGCATAACCGCTTGAAGTCCTATGCTTCCTGGTTCTTCATAGGAACAAGAGCATCTGCAGAGTCCAGTGCAGGAGAGGCAGGGAGAACAAATACAAGTCACCGGGAGTAACACTCGCGGATTCATACCTATACCTTTACCACTGATTCCTTGACCTAAGTAGTTTAACCATCAGGGACACAGCCCCATTGCTCATTTAGAATATATCCTGCAACTCCAAGGATGAGACCCTGTCCTCTCAGGATGTCACCTCTGACCTGTGACCCCCAGCCGTGCTACCTGTGAGCTGGCTGCCCACAAGTGGCACAGGAGGTGACAAGGCTGGTAGGGCAGCTTTCTGCGCCCACAGAAACACCTTCTTTCCTGTGAAGTGGATTCCTCAGGCTGACTCCGTGTGATGGAGGACCCGAGCACTTGGACCGTTTCAGTAAATGAGGCCTTCCGTGTCAGGAAAGGCAAACCAACATCCAAAACATGCTTCTTCTCTGTCAAGACCAAGCTCTGCCTTTCCCAGGGCGGAAGGAGTCCAGTATGGTCAACTTTCCCCCAAGAGATGGTATTCTCTCCAATAAACAGTGTCAAGTGAAGGCTCAGTGTTGGCCTCTATTGCAGGCAGTTTGGGCTTTCGGGGCCTTGGTAGGAGATTAGCCTTAATGAGAGGAAGCCCATGATGCTGGGAGCATGCACACAGAGCCTTCAAACTACAGCCCTGAATGTTCTGTTTACACCCTTGCTCTAGCATTCCTGGGGTGTCCCCTGATGCGGGCTTGCTGATGCCAGCTGACTGTTTTAGCTCCTAGGGCACAACAGGAGGAGGGGCAGGGATGCTCATTTTCCTTCTATGCACAAAAGCTAGCAAAGGACTGATTAACTGACAAAAATCAATGAGAATTATCGTAAGTGATTTCTTAATTCTATGTCTTTTACCCCTTTCTGTGTCTTTCCAAACAAATAACTCAGGTACATTGTATTGAGTACTAGTTTCAAGGTTTGTGGTATGGTTCCAGAACCAAGGAAATACACCAAAATGCAGCATCTTTAATAATAATAATAAAATAAACAATCCAGTTTAACAGTAGGCAAAATATCTGAGTATCTCACCAAAGAAGATACACAAAAGATAACTATGCATATGAAAATATGCTCAACAATGTGTACTATTAAGGACTTCCCTGATGGCTCAGTGGGTAAAAAAATCTGCCTGCGATGTGGGAGACACAGGAAACACAGGTTCGATCCCTGCGTTGGGAAGATCCTCTGGAGGAGAAAATGGCAACCCACTCCAGTATTCTTGCCTAAAAACACTATGGACAGACGAGCCTGGCAGGCTACAGTCCAGAGGGTTGCAAAGAGTTGGATACAACTGTTGGTGAATTTCAAATTAAAAAACAATGAGATATCAACATCTTCCTAGTTCAGTTCAGTTCAGTTCAGTCGCTCGGTTGTGTCTGACTCTTTGCGACCCCATGAATCACAGCACGCCAGGCCTCCCTGTCCATCACCAACTCCCAGAGTTCACTCAAACTCATGTCCATCAAGTCGGTGATGCCATCCAGCCATCTCATTCTCTGTCGTCCCCATCTCCTCCTGCACCCAATCCCTCCCAGAACCAGAGTCTTTTCCAGTGAGTCAACTCGTCGCATGAGGTGGCCAAAGCATTGGAGTTTCAGCTTTAGCATCAGTCTTTCCAATGAACACCCAGGATTGATCTCCTTTAGAATGGACTGGCTGGATCTCCTTTCAGTCCAAGGGACTCTCAAGAGTCTTCTCCAGCACCACAGTTCAAAAGCATCAATTCTTCAGCAATCAGCTTTCTTCACAGTCCAACTCTCACATCCATACATGACCACGGGAAAAACCATAGCCTTGACTAGACGGACCTTTGTTGGCAAAGTAATGTCTCTGCTTTTTAATATGCTATCTAGGTTGGGCATAACTTTCCTTTCAAGGAGTAAGCGTCTTTTAATTTCATGGCTGCAATCAGCATCTGCAGTGATTTTGGAGCCCCCCAAAATAAAGTCTGACACTGTTTCCACTGTTTACCCATCTCTTTGCCATGAAGTGGTGGGACCAGATGCCATGATCTTAGTTTTCTGAATGTTGAGCTTTAAGACAGCTTTTTCACTCTAGCCCTTATGGCAGAAAGTGAAGAGGAACTAAAAAGCCTCTTGATGTAAACTATAGACTTTAGTTAATAAAAATGTACTGATATTGGTTCATGAATTGCAACAGATATTAAACAACACAATAATGTAAGTTGCTAAAAGCTGCAGAAACTGTGTTAGGAGGAAGAAGGGCATATATGGGGACTCTGTACTTCCTGTTCAATTTTGCTATAAATCTGAAAGTGCTCTAAAAGATTACTTATTAACAAACAAACAAAAATATCCCCTGAGAAATAGTGACCAGTTGCCTGAGAGTTAATAATGAAAAGACTATGAAAATTCCCTAAAGCCAGGTTATCTCAGTAGCATTCTATAAAGGCTGGTCAAACGATATCACCCTAAAAACTTAAAAGCATGGCAGCTTCATGATCATTAAACTCCCCAGAGTAAAGATGAGGACAAAGTTGCAATTACGTAAGAAGATGAACCAGTAAGACTGGCAAGAAGTTCTTCAGCCATTTATGCAGACTAAATGATAACTTCCAAGACAACTTCGGAAATATTTTAATGGATCTGGAGTGACGTGGAGTCAACAAATGCTTAAATATAGACAGGATCAGTTATGACACATATATTAATACATTCTTTTTTGATGTGAGGAACACGTGTGAATATTTTGCATCAGCTGCATTCCTAGAGTAGATGAAAGGGTTTAATTAGAGGGCTTAGCTTGAGCCTGGCTTTATTTATCTTCACTAAATCTGTCTTTTCCATATGGCTACCATTGGTCTGCCACCCAAGCTGCTTCCTTTTTCGCTCCCTTGCTAATAATTACCAACACCTGGGCTTAACTCTATTTAAAGCAAAATAAACCGTATCATTAATTTTTGGTGGGGAGGCTGCAAGATTTACAGGATCTTAGTTCCCCAACCAGGGATCAAACCTTTACCCTAGGAACGAAAGCACCAAGTCCTAACTATTGGACTGCCAGGGAATTCCCTTACCGAAACATTCAGATAACATGTATTCCTCTCCTCAGAAGAATTACAATTTCATAAAAGTCTACATGGAGTGTATAATGACTATATTAGTAAAAAACAGCATATTTTGAGTAGAGATCATTAGTGTATCACTGGACATTCAGCTGAGCAATGTTTTAATTGTATGTCTCTTCAAATCTGGCCCACACAGCAGCACCGGAAAAGTAAGTGTGACAGAATTCTCATTTTAAAGATGAAGAAGCAGTGGAGTGTAGAGCTGACATAATCGGGCAAGGGTGACAGTGGAAGAGAGTGGTGTGGCTGGAAGGGGCTGCCACAGTTCACCCTTGCTCAGCAGCTCCTACTTCCAGTGATTCGATGAGAGATCACCATGTGGTTATTAAGACACAAAAACCTCTGTCTGACTTATTTCACTTAATATGATAATCTCTAGATCCATCTATGTTGCTACAAGTGGCATTATTTTATTCTTTATGGCTGAGTAATATTCCATTGTGAAGGGAGCCAGACAAAGATAAACATCATGTAACACTACTTTCAGTTCAGTTCAGTTCAGTTCAGTCACTCAGTCGTGTCCGACTCTTTGCGACCCCATGAATCACAGCACGCCAGGTCTCCCTGTCCATCACCAACTCCCCGAGTTCACTCAAACTCATGTCCATCGAGTCGGTGATGCCATCCAGCCATCTCATTCTCTGTCGTCCCCGTCTCCTCCCATCCCCAATCCCTCCCAGCATCAGACTCTTTTCCAGTGAGTCAACTTGTCACATGAGGTGGCCAAAGTATTGGAGTTTCAGTTTTAGCATCAGTCCTTCCAATGAACACCCAGGACTGATCTCCTTTAGAATGGACTGGTTGGATCTCCTTGCAGTCCAAGGGACTCTCAAGAGTCTTCTCCAACACCACAGTTCACTTTATGTGGAACCAAAAAAAAAAAAGAAAAGATACAAGTGAACTTATTTATAAAACAGAAATGGACTCACAGACATAAAAAGCAAACATAGTTACCAAAAGGGAGAGGGGAAAGAAACAAATTAGGAGTCTGTGATTAACAGATACACACCACCATACATAAAATAGACAACCAACAAGGACTTACTGTACAGCACAGGGAACTACACTTCTTTTGAACTGTGGCGCTGGAGAAGACTCTTGAGAGTCCCTTGGACGGCAAGGAGATCAAACCAGTCAAGCCTAAAGGAAATCAACCTGGAATACTCACTAGAAGGACTGATGCTGAAGCTCCAATACTTTGGCCACCTGATACGAAGAACTGACTCACTGGAAAAGACCCTGATTCTGGGAAAGATTGAAGCAGGAGGAGAAGGGGATGACAGAGAACGAGATGGTTGGATGGCATCACTGACTCGATGGACATGAGTTTAAGTAAGGTTCGAGAATTGGTGATGGACAGGGAAGTCTGGCGTGCTGCAGTCTATGGGGTTGCAAAGAGTCAGACACTACTGGGTGATTGAACTGATAAGGAAAAAAATCTGAAAAAGGATACATACATATCAATAGATGGGAATATATTATGTACTTTCCCTAATGCTGGGAAAGATTGAGGGCAGAAGGAGAAGAGGGCATCAGAGGATGAAATGGCTGTATGGTACCACCAATCCAATGGACAAGAACTTGGGCAAACATTGGGAGATTGTGAGGACAGGGAGGCCTAGTGTGCTGTAGTCCACAGGGTCGTAAAAAGTTGGACATGAATGGGCAACTGAAGAACAACAACAATTATATACTGAATGATTGTAGTATACTGTAAACTGAAATTAACACAAAATTCTAGATCAACTATACTTCAATTTTTAGAAATGCCAGAGAAAAAAATAAAATAATGGGATTTTCCAAACTGAGAAAAAAGCACAAAAATCTCTGAAATAAAAAACAGTGTTACTTAATTGTTGTTATTTTTAAAAAGTAATTAAGGATTGTAATTTCTGATATATAGAATTATATTTCAGAATAGATATATGTTGGCGCTTCCCAGGTGGTGCCAGTGGTAAAGAACCCATCTGCCAATGCAGGAGACATAAGAGACGCAGGTTCGACACCTGTGTCAGGAAGAACCCCTGGAGGAGGAAATGACAACCCACTCCAGTATTCTTGCCTGGAGAATCCCATGGACAGAGGAGCTTGATGGACTACAGTACATGGCATCACAAAGAGTCGGACACGACTGATCGACTTAGCATTGGCACACATACATATATGTACATATATGTAACATATAATAGAAATATTACATTTTATTACACATGTACGTCCAATAAATAAAGGCTAATTAATTTACAGATAAACGTTCAGTGCAGATATATTTAGGTGAAATAGCTGAAATAATTGTTAAAAAGCAATTATAGTAAACAACGTGATCATTAGGGAAATGAAAGTCTAAAAGGACATGAATTTAGGATGAGATGTGGTGGTGACGGAGAACAATCCATTACCACTTCTAGGTGCCTTGAGATTTATAAAGTCCATAATGGCTTTCGCCAAATGTCTTTAATATAATTAAAACAGAAAGTTTATTCAAAATATAATATCCCAATGGCTACATTTCTGAATTATTTTCCTTTTATTACTTTATAACACTTAAAGCCAAGAGCTACAACTAATTTGGAAATGGCTTTTATTACACATGACATTAAGGAAATCCAGTAAATTGTTTAAATGGGGATTTGCAGAAATGAGCAGAACCAGCGATCATAAACTCTCTTCAAAAGCATGTATTCCTATTGCTGCTTTGAATTCATAGCTAAGATATCACTCTGTGATACTCCACCTGACTCTTCCTGACTTCAGTCAAACTCGGTCCAACACTTCTGGTATGTTAATATTCATGGAACTTATCAAAAGCTCTCATTAAAATGCAGACTCCTATTCAATAGGTCTGAGATGGAATTCTTGATTCTGCATTTCAAAAACACTCCCAGGTGGGGCTGACAGATAAATATGAATTTTAGGTACTCAATGAAACATACACAATTTTCTTTCATGAGTCAAAATTCAAGTTTATGTTGGTGTCCTGGGTTTTTGTTTGCAAACTTGGCAATAGTATTCCCAGGTGATGTGGCAGCTACTAAACCAGAGGCCATGCATTAAAGAACCACCCTCTAGAATCTTCACACCTTCAGAGAACTGGCAGGTAATATAGATCTGTGAAGCCACTAGAATTGGTACATTGTCTTGAGTCAATACATTAGAAAACATAACAATAATCAATGTATACAATCCTAACAATGGATCCCCAAAATACATGAGGCAAAATCTGCCAGAATCTAAAGGAAGAATCATTGATTTGGCAATTAGATATTGATATTTCTGTATTTCTCTATTACTAATGGATAA